>NW_027187317.1:1690053-1753128 GCF_028583685.1 Petaurus breviceps papuanus
AGGGAAGGAGGAAGGATGGAAAGAAGGAAGGAAAGAGGAAGGATGGATGGAAGGAAGGAAGGAAGGATTGGAGGAGGAAGGATAGAAGGAAGGAAGGATGGAAGGAAGGAAGGAAAGAAGAGAGGAAGGGAGGGAGAAAGAAAGTAGGGAAAGAAAGAAAGAGGGAAACAAGCATTTATTAAGCACCTACTATGTTCTAGGCTCTTTTCTAAGTACTTTAAAAATATCCTCAAAACAACACTGAGTGGTAGATGCTATTATCTCCATTTTACAGTTGGGGAAACTGAGGCAGGCAGTGGTTAAGTGACTTGCCCAGGATAACACAGGCAGTAAATGTCTAAGGTTAGATTAACTCCAGACCCAGCATTCTAGCCTTTATAATTTTTGAAAGTCACAGAATCATAGAATAACAGAATTTGAAAGTTGGGAGGGACCCTAATCTAGTCACAAAAACCCCACTGTAATATGGCCAACAAATGATTGTCCAGCCTCTACTTGAAGACTTCCAAGGAATCCCAAGACTTCTAACTCTCAAGGCATATTATTTCATTCCTGAAGTTTTTATTATTAGAATTTTTCTGACATCAAGCCTAAAATTTCTTCTTTGCAACCTCCAGCTTTTGTTCCTGGTTCTACCCTCTGGGACCTGAAGGCAAAAGTGGGACAGAAGTAGGACTCCCACATTGTAGGAGTCCAGCCCAGTGAGCTGCAGCAGCATAGTTAGGATGACAGAAATGTGGGTCAAGGGCTGGTCTGGGGCCATATTCAGCTCTACCTTCATAAGGTCATGGTTACTGGTATTCAGAGATTCTGCCTCAATTACCTGGAAGATTTGGGAATTGAAGTCAGCTCCCCATTCCACCAGGCCTTGGTGGTGCTCCTTATTTACTTACTCAGTCATGGGGCAATGTGTGCTATTGTTTATGGTCACCTGTCCTTCCTATTAGGGATCACCCTTTGGAAGTCCAGGGTAGCTAGGTAGCACAGTGGATAGAACCTGGAGTCAGGAAGAACTGAGTTCAAATCCGGTCTCAGACACTTACTAGTTGTGTGACCCTGGGCAAGTCACTGAACCTTGTTTGCCTCAGATTCTTCACCTACAAAATGGACTGGAGAAGGAAATGGCAAACCATGCCAGTATCTTTGCCAAGAAAATTCCAAACAGGGTCACAAAGTCAGACACCACTGAACAACAGCATTGAAAGCCCACTGTGTCCTTAGCACTAGCTCCCCTAAACAGTGATGAACACGTTGTGGGGAAGCCACCTAGTGGTATCACACACTCACAATGGAAGGGTCAGGAGATACTGAGGAAGATGTAAAACAGAGCATCTTCCTTGGTCACCACACCTTTGAGGATTTTGTGCAGTGCGGCCTGGGCCGACCTAGGAACCACATTGCTGGTCAGGGTGCCCTGACCAACATCTGGCTCTTGGGCAAAGGTTGCCTTTATTGTCACACGTAGGTATCCAAGACTTAAGTCTGGTATGAGCAGGGATTACATATGATCAGAAACATATTTATCCATGTATCTGCTACATCCCAGTAGTGACTACGCAGGCCAGAGTCATCAAACCTCTTGAGGTCCCTGAGCAGCAAAGAGGTGGCATAGCCTGCAGCATCTATCACCTCCTGCAACACATGACGTCATGCTCAGTTAGATCCAACTATAGTGTCCATAACATAGACATTCACTAACTCAATGTCTATCAGCCGTCACGCAACAAAGGTGCAGATCTAGAAGGCACTAGCCACACCTGTCAGGCCTGCAAGGCCAGCATGAGGGTATAACTGGGCATGGCTACCTGAAGGCTTGGGCAATCATTTCTGTGTGACCCCAGACTCTTAAACTATTTGCAATGCAGATTCCTTATCTGTCCAGTGCTGAAAAGTATACTGAGCACCTTCCCGTCCATTACTTCATCTACAGCCCTAGGGAGCTGCAACTATCTGAGGAAAAGCCAGTCTATCTATCAGCCTGCAGAGCCATGGACTTTCCTTCCAGGCTACCAAGGTCCTCTCTATCTTTGACTCAGTCACCTGTACCCTAGCAAGCCTGGCTGAATGGAGACAGGACTGAATTTTTTTTTATTTGTTTAATCTAAATTTATTGGTGACTTTCCTGTGCATCCTCATATTTCCTTTCAGAAAAAAATTCTCTCATCATTAGAAATTATTTCTCTTTGTGCAGTCAAAATATCACTTTAATCATCTCCCATTCCTCCTAGGCTGACTTCCCCCTTCGACACTTTACTCTATGAGATTCCACTTTTCATTCCTCTGAATTGATTGAAATTTGCTTTCCCCAAGGAATATTTTACCTGTCAGATTTATGGAGAGGGAAAACTTTATGATCAAACAAGAAACAGAGAGCATTATAAAATGCAAAATGGATAATTTTGATTACATTAAATTGAAAAGTTTCTGTACAAACAAAGCCAATGTAACCAAGATTAGGAGGGAAGTGGAAAATTGGGAAAGAATTTTTACAACCAATATCTCTGATAAAGGACTCATTTCTAAAATACACAGATAATTGAGTTACATCTATAAGAATAGAAGTCATTCTCCAATTGATAAATGGTCAAAGGATGTGAACAGGCAGTTTTCAGATGAAAAAAATTAAAAATATCTATAAGCATATGAAAAAATGTTCTAAATCACTATTGATTAGAGAAATGCAAATCAAAACAACTCTGAGGTACCACATGTCACTGGTCAGATTGGCTAAGATGACAAAACAGAAAAATGACAAATGCTGGAGAGGATGTGGAAAAATTGGAACACATACATTGTTGGTCAAGTTATGAACTGATTCAACCATTCTGGAGAGCAATCTGGAACTATGCCCAATGGGCTATAAATAATTTCATACCCTTTGACCCAGCAATACCACTTCTAGGGTTGTATCCCAAAGAGATCATACAAGTGGGAGGAAGACCCATATGTACAAAACTATTTATAGCAGTTCTCTTTGTGGTGGCAAAGAATTTGAAATTAAGGGGATGCCCATCAATTGGGGAATGGCTGAGCAAGTTGTGGTATATGAATGCAAGGAATACTAATGTGCTATAAGAAACGAGGAGCAGATGGACTTCATATTTACCTGGAGAGGCTTATATGAACTGATGCTGAGTGAGAAGAGCAGAACCAGGAGAAATTTGTACACAATTACAGACACAATGTATGTGTGATGACCAACTTTGATAGACTGGACTCTTCTCAGCAATGCAGGGTTATGAGACAACTCCAAAAGACTCATGATGGAGAAAGATGTCTACATTCAGAGAAAGAACTAGAAATAACAGAGTTTGAATGCAGATTGAAGCAAATTACCTACTCTCTTTTTCTTGTTTGGTTTTGTTTCCTCTTTCCCATTGTTCATCCCATCCATTGCAATCCTTCTTTATTTATTTATTTTTTGCTTTTTGGAGGGCAATTGGGGTTAAGTGACTTGCCCAAAGTCACACAGCTAGTAAGTGTATCAAGTGTCTGAGGCCGGATTTGAACTCAGGTCCTCCTGACTCCAGGGCCGGTGCTCTATTCACTGTGCCACCTAGCCACCCCCATACAATCCTTTATATCCTGACTAATGTCTAAAGTGGAAGTATTTGCAGATCCTATATTTGATTGCATGCTGCCATGGGGGGGGGGCAAGTGAGGGAGGAGGAGAAAATTTGAAACTCAAGGGTTTGTGTAATTGAATCTTGTAAACTAAAAGTAAACAAACAAATTAATAAAGACAAAAAATAGAAATTTCCTTTCCAAAATCTAGGGGCCATGTCCAAGTATGCCCACTTTTTCTCTCTTCTATTATAAACTCTAGGTTGGACTCATAACTTCTCCCAAGGCTCCTACTGTAAACTCTTAAGAACTAGTTCTTTCCTATTAGCAAGAATCACAACCTGAATAGAATTTCCCCTTATTGGTTCCCCCCATTTTGATGGATGAAATTATTACTAAAGTAATTCAAGAAGTTTTTATATTCTGGAGAGAAGGGGAGGAGAGAGGAGACACATTTCCAGTTTTCATTAGGTCTAGTCCAAAGTCAAATATCTGAAAAGAACCCCTTTGTGCTTTGTGAAATTAAAGATAATCCCAAGGGAAATGTTCACTCACCTCTTTTCATAGATTCATCTGGAAATATTGAATGACTAATATTTATGCCTGTGCTTAGAGGTAATATACATCATCTATCAAATATCTCTGGGGTGGTTAGATGTTAGTTCCTATTTATAGTTCATGTTTATTGATCTTGGACTATTGGAGCTCCCATTCTCATGAAGCATAAGTTGACAAAAATAGATATAAATAACAACATCATTTATATATGTGGTCTGCATTCCACTTTTGACTTGCACAAACTACTGAGTTCAATGAGGGTAATTTTGCAAATGGCAAACCTCAATTGGTTTGATCTCCCTTCCCAGATAAGTTAAGAACATTTGAAATCAACTGAATTTGTTTTGCTCTTTACTAGCAGACCAGATAAAGAACATATATTTCAAAAGTAAAACATTTAATCCAGACTAAAACAACTAGCAAAGAAAAAGGGAAACAGTAGTGCAGTGAATAGAGCACCAGCCCTAGAGTCAGAAGAACCTGAGTTCAAATCCAGCCTCACACACATTAACACTTACTAGCCATGTGACTTAGGGCAAGTCACTTAACCCCAATGCCCTGCCCTGGAAGGAAGGAAGGAAGGAAGGAAGGAAGGAAGGAAGGAAGGAAGGAAGGAAGGAAGGAAGGAAGGACATGTGTAAACTCATCCCTGATTCCTACTACAATAGCCTGGTAAAACTGTCTCTAAGAGTCATGCCTGAAAAATGGGAGACTCTCCCTCCCTTCCTCCCTCCCTCTCTTTCTCTTTCTCTTTGTCTCTGTCTCTCTCTCTCTCTCTCTCCAGTCTCTGACACTCATTGTATGACATGTGCAAGTCATTTAATCTCTATATGCCTCACTTTCCTCAACCATAAAAGGGAAATAATAATAATAGCCATAAACTCACTGAATTGTTGTGAAGATCAAATGAGATAATATTGGCAGAGTGCTGAGCAAAGTGCCTGGCCCGTAGCAGCAGCTTAATAACTGCTCATTCTCTCCTTCCCTCCTCACCTTCACAAGCCAGAATGACAGCTGAAGCCTTGAGGGTGAGGGATTTGTAATGTACCTAGTTATTTACAGGTTGTCTCCCTCATTCAAATATGAGCTCCTTGAGAATGGGGAATTTTTTTAACCTTTTTTTTATTCCCCCCTACTCAACAGTGCCCCTCACATAGTAAGCACCTCATAAATATTTGTTGACTGACTCTCTCCTTTCTTATTGCACCCTCCCCAACTATAAAAGAAAAACTAAATCAAAGAAATTTTATCTTTTTGACAAGCTCTGATTTGAAAGTGTTGAAGTCTAAAATCATAGAGCACAGGTTTATTAAATCCATTTCCACCTCTCTATCTCTCTGGTGCAATGAAAAGAGAACTGGAAACAGAATATTTGGCTCCTAATGTTGGATCTGCCGCTAACTAGTTATGAGACTATGAGGAAATCATATAATTTCTTTGAACCTCAATTTCCTCATTTTTTAAATGAAGGGGTTGTATTAAATAATCTTGATGGTCCCTTCCAGCTCTGATACATTCCATAATTGTAATAGGAAAGCCATATTGCATTGTAGTGGCGTTAAGATTGGAGTACTTCCTGTGGATCTCGGACCAACTTAAATCTTTGCTATAGACTATCGTAGGTGCAAATATGATAAATAAAAACCCCTTACCCATGAGACCAGAACAATCTAATTTGATCCAAAAATCCAGTAAGCGCCTGTGATGTACAAGGCTCTGAGGTTTTAAGACAAAAAACAAACAAACAAAAAAACAACAACAACCTAGTGACTTCAGGGGTGGGAAACCTGGGGCCTTGAGGCTTCATGTGGCCCTCTTGATTCTCAAGTGCAGCCCTTTGACTGAATTTTAACTTCATAGAACATTTTATGAAGATTAGATTCAGTCAAAGAATCACACATGAGGACCTTGAGGGCCACATGTGACCTGGAGGCCACAGGTTCCCCACGCCTGATACCTTCCCTCAAGGAACTTACATCCTACCAGACTAATTGCCCTTCTTTTTGTGGGGAGAATAGGGCAGTGGGAATAGATGAGAGATGATTGGGGATTAAGTATCATTTGATCCCTAAAAACTCAGTAGCTTTCCTAGCCACTAACTGATCCAATTCACCAAAAAAGACAAGGCAGGAAAAAGTTTCAAATTGACACTTGGTTCTAGAAAGAATGCAGGAGAAATATCAAACTCTTTATACTTATCAGAGCAGACAGCCTTCTACCTCATAGCCCTATCTCTCCCTACAGTTGTTATGCTTTTCTCATTAGCTTTAGCTAATTCAGATTTACTCAGTTCAAATAGCTCTGAGACCCCATTGCAAATCCTGCCCCCTTCCCAAGTATGCTATTTTTCACTAAGCCTCAGTAATATGGTCTTGACATAATAGAGTTGACCCTCACAGGACCAACAAGCAGACTTGGAATCTGTATGAAGTATTTTTCTCTTTTGTATAATTTCAGAGAAAAAAATAAAGAAATAAACTGTACCTAATAATTAAAGATCAATTGATTGACTGCAAAACCATAGCTTCTCCTATACTGACAGGGCTGATGGGGGAGGGAAAAAGGAAATAAATATGTGGGTGTAACCCAAACTCCAAAGACCATTGGTATGGAATGCTCTCCTCATTGGTGGAAATCAGGAATCCAACCCTGTTTACACAGGGTTGGGACAGAGCTGGTGAGAGCAAGAGAGACAGGAGATTCAGTTTCTTCAATTTGTTTTGTGATTTTTCTTAGTTACTTCGGTTTTTTCAGGTTCTTCTGGCTTTCAGTTTCTGAAGAGAAAATGTGCAATGACAGACTCTCTTTAGCCCTCCTGAAGGAAGAAAGACCTTGGAGAAAATATGAGGGGAACTGATAGCCTCCATCATGTCCCTATCCACAGTTTACTACATTAGATACTTTAGGGAATTTCCCCTTTGGATGAAATCTGGGACTCTCAGTTGAGCTGGACTATCTTGCTCCCAAGAGGAAGAACTCACTTACTCTGTGTATTGTCTAGTATATGTTCTCATATCTCTTTGTTTTCAGTTTTGTTATAAACTTAGATAAATGGGGTTTTTTTGTTTGTTTATTTGTTGCTGTTTGCTATGTATGTGTTCATTATGGAACTTGCATTTGGTGGGAAGTGAATCAAGTTTTGGTTATAAAGTCTGGGAACTCCCTTTGTTCAATAAGAAATAGCCATCAGGATTTTAGCTTGAACATGAAAATCACATCCCCTAGACCAGAGGTGGGGAACCTGCAGCCTTGAGGACACATATGACCCTTTCGGTCCTCAAGTGTGGCCCTTTGACTGAATCCAAACTTAACAGAACAAATCCCCTTAATAAAAGGATTTGTTCTGTAAAACTTGGACTCAGTCAAAGGGCTGCACCCAAGGACCTAGAAGGCCACATGTGGTCTCAAAGCCACAGGTTTCCCACCCCTGCCCTAGATGAACAACATGTAATAGAGTAGATAGAATTATAGCCCAGTACCCCCTCTCTTTGAGGATAGTAGAATGCTCACCCTCTGGCTCTAACTTCCTGCTTCCCCTCCTGGAAAGAATTAAGAAGAGTGAAGTTGGGAGGGAGTAAAGAGATACTAAAGGCACTTATTCTTACCTCCTTGCAAGCCACATCAACATAGCCACATTACATCAGCATAATCTGAACACGGAAGTTTTTTAAAAAGATAAAGTTCAGTTGTTTTCTTGAGAATGAGTGAAACAGTGTAAGAAATACAACATATAGGGTGGAGCCAAGATGGTGGAGTAAATTCCCTCTAAACAACTTTAAAATAACACCTCAAAATGAATTCTGGAGTGGTAGAACCAACAAAGAGTTAGGATGAAACAATTTCCCATCCCTAGACAACTTAGAAGGTCAATAAGAAAAATCTGCCTCACTGAAGTGAGAACGAAGCATAGCGTAGCCCAGGTAGCACCCAGGAAAGCCAGTAGCAGGCCTTGGTGGAGGGGAGGTTTCATCTGCAGTGGCTTTCAGAGCTCTCAGTCCACAGACAGTAAGGGAATCATACTACTGGTCAGAAGAAGATTATAGAGGACTCTTTGCTGGCACTGGGTGTAGGACTCTGTTGCATTGTCCAAACATGGTTTCAGGTCATAGTCTAAGGGCAAGAAGGAAGCAACCCCAGGGGAGCAGGGATCTTGGTCATTGTTCTAGGGCAGAAAAGAATGTTTGTGATCATTCACAGATCAGAGCAAAGACCAGGAGAACAGTGATCCCACCTCTCCTTACCACCTTGAAAGAACTAAAAACTAGCTCTGAAAACAGTAATCCAAAAAACCTGAAATTTGGGACAGTGCCCCACAACCTCAGGAGTAGAACCCAACTTTAACATAAAGCTAAAAGTCAAGAAATAAGCTGGAGAAATGAGCAAACAGTAAAAAAAAAAAATGAACCTGATCATAGAAAATTACTGTGGTGACCAGGAATATCAAAACATAAGCCCAGAAGACAACAAAATCAAAAGCAACTACATACAAAGCTACATTTTCTTAAAGAAAAATGTGAACTTGTCATAGGCTCAAAAAGAATTCCTGGAAGAGCTCCCCGCCCCCCTCCAAAATTTAAAAATCAGATAAGAGAGGCAGCAGAAAAATTGTAAAAAGAAATGAGAGTGATGCAAGAAAGTCAAGAAAAGAGAATCAATAGCTTGGTAAGAAAGGCACAAACATCCATTGAAGAGGAGAACTCCTTAAAAAAGAGGAATTGGCCAATTAGAAAAAGAGATACAAAAGCTTACTGAAAAAAATAAATCCTTAAAAACTAGAATTGGGCAAGTGGAAACTAGTGACTCCATGAAACATTAAGAAACAATGACACAAAATCAAAAGGATGAAAAAATAGAAGAAAATATGAACTATCTCATTGGAAAAATAATTGACCTAGAAAATAGAGAAGAGATAATTTAACAATGTTAGGATCACCTGAAAGGCATGATCAAAAAAAAGAGCCTGAACATCATCTTTCAAGAAAGTATCAAGGAAAACTGTGTTTGAATAGAATAAAGGAAAATATACAATTAATAATCATACCTGTGAATGTGAATGGGATGAGCTCACCTATAATATGGAATTGATTCGTAGAATGGATTAAAAAACAAAATCTGACAATATGTTGTTCACAAGAACACACTTGAAATAGAGAGACACATACAGAACAACAGTAAGAGGCTAAAGGAAAATCTTATGCTTTAGCCCAAGTTTAAAAAAAAAAAGCGGAGTTAGTAATCATGATCTCAGACAAAGCAAAAGGAAAAATAAATGTAATTAAAAGCAATAAGCAGGAAAACTACATTTTGCTAAAATAAATAAAAAGGTACCATAGACAAAAGTAATATCAATACTAACCATACATGCACCAAATGGTATAGCATCCAAATTCTTAAAGAAAAAGTTAAATAAGTTATAAGAAGAAATAAATAGTATAACTATGCTAGTGGGGGACCTCAACTTTCCCCTCTCAGAACTAGATAAATTTAACCAAAAAAAATAAACAATAAAAAAGTTAAGGAGATGAATAGAATTTTAGAAAAGTTAGCCATAATGGACTCTTGGAGAAAATTGAATAGGAATAGAAAAGAATACACCCTTTTCTTGGTGGCACATAGCACCTACACAAAAATTTACCATGTATTAGGGCATAAAAACCTCACAACCAAATGCAGAAAAGCAGAATGTTAAATGCATACATTTCATGTTATAATGTAATAAAAATTGCTTTCAATAAAGATCCATGGAAAGAAATTAAAAATTAATTAGAAACTAAATAATCTAATCCTAAAGAATGAGCAGGTCAAAGAACAAATCATAGAAACAATCAGTAATTTCATTGAGAATGACAACAATGAGACAATACACCAAAACTTGTGGCATAAAGGAGTACTTAGAGGAAATGTTTACATCATTATGCTTACATCTCTAAATGCTTACATCAATGAAGTGAACATGTAACTAAAAAAAACTAGAAAAAAAATTGGGTCGCTAGGTGGTGCAGTGAATAGAGCACCAGCCCTGGAGTCAGGACCTGAGTTCAAATCCAATCTCTGACACTTGATATACTTACTGACATACTTACTAGCTGTGTGACCTTGGGCAAGTCACTTAACCCCAATTGACCTGCCTTCCCCCCCTCAAAAAAAATCATTTATCCTCCTTTCAATTACAGTGTTAATTTTGGGGCAGCCAGGTGGCTCAGCAAGTAAGAGCACCAGCTCCAGTGTCGGGATGACCTGGGGATCAAATCTGGGCTCAGATACTTAGCACCACACCCAGAAATAACTGGCCATGTAACCTTGAGCAAGTTACTTAACCCCAATTGCTTAAAAAAAAAATTAAAAATCCCCAAATAAACACCAAATTGGAAGGCCTGAAAATCAAAATAGAGATTAATAAAATTGAAAGTAAGAAAATCATTGAACTAATAAATAAAACTAGAACCTGGTTTTATGAAAAAAAAATAAGTAAATCAACCACTAGTTAATTTGATTTTTAAAAAGAAGGAAAATAGAACAAATTAGCAGTATCAAAAATGAAAGGGATGAACTCACCACCAATGAAGATGAAATTAAAGTAATTATTAGGTGCTATATGATTTATATGCCAATAAATGTAATAGTCCAAGTTAAATGGATGAATATTTATAAAAATATAAATTGCCTAGATTAACAATTACTCTGTTTTTGTGCTCTTCCTGGTTTAGATATCAGCACTAGATTTCAATGTTATAAAAGGAATTCAGTAGGATTCCTTCTTTGCCTATTTTTCCAACTATTTATATAATATTGGAATTTCTTGTTCTTTAAATGTTTGGTAGAATTCACTTGTGAATCCATCTGGTCCTTTTCTTAGGAACTTCAGTTTTGGCCTGTTCAATTTCTTTTTCTAATATAGGGTTATTTAAGTATTATATATACCAATTGGTAGAGAAGGGGAGGAGGGGTGTGTGTGTGTTTGTGTGTGTGTGTGTGTGTGTGTGAGAAAGAGAGAGAGAGACAGACAGACAGACACAGAGAGACACAGAGAGAAAGAAGGAATATAAATGCTTATTAATTGAAAATAAGTAAAATAAAATAAAAGCAAAACACACACACAAATTATTGTCCGGTGGTCTATCTGATATTCTGTACTTTGAGGGTTTTAAAACCTGGGCGCAACAAGGGTTCGAGGTCCTAAAAACTGCCTGGTCTGCCATGTGGAAATCATCTGGATCCAGAGCAGGAACTTTGGGAGGAGTTTGGGAGGGAACAAAACATGAATGGCTTCAGAATAAGACTCCAAGTAGTTAGAAACAGAAGAGGGTTTCCATAAGTGACAAAACAAAAAAGCAGTAAGAGAGGAAGCAAATCCAAGTTTAGCTTATCATCATTATTTTTTTTCTCACCCATTTCCTCTCTTGGTCCTCCAACTTGGTATCCCCTTCTATCTCTGGTTTCCCAGCTGCTATCTCATTAATAACCTCCCACATCAGCATTCTCTCACCAGTCCCTACAGCTCCTCCCTCTCCTCCCCACCAACTCCCTCCTCCAGCCATCTTGTCTCTCTCCTTTGCAATGGGACTCTATTTACCACCAAACAGGATTTCCGTAAGTGATAACTACAAGATGTCCCAGTGACTTGGCAGAGGCCTCTCTCCCCTAGGCCCTGCTTGGAGTCAGCATGTACAGAAGAAAGATTTCCAACCTCTTCCCCTTTTCCTTCCCCTTGCCCCCTCTCCCACCCAAACCATTTCAGAATGGGATTTATCCCAGACGTCTTCACTTCAATGAATAAATTGAGTGATTTATTCTAGTCCCATCCATCTCTCTCCCAAAAGACTGATGCTATTTCCAGCTTTAAATTTGGGAGAAAGTGATGTCTTGGAGCTCTGATCATGTGTAAATGCCAGAAGAAAGAGACAAGGAATTAATATCCCAGGGGACAAGACCAATCCACATTTGGGGTAAATTTGCAGTTGGGTGAAGAAATTCACAACTTCTTGGTAAGCAGTGTGGAAAAGGACCACCAGAGATCATGCAGTACATCCTCCTGCCTCCTAGCAAGACGACCTTCAAAAAAGCCTTCAAACCTCCCTTGATAACTCATTTCCATTCAATAACTGTCCTTGTCCATAGCACCCCTGCCTCATGTCTGAACTATTGGCCCCTCACTGTAATAAGCACTCACAATTTTCTAGTGTGTTCTTAAGAAACTGGAGACAGAATTTCATGGTAATGACTTAAATTTTTCTTCATCAAAAAAACAAGCCTTTGAGAGGCCTCCTTGACCATGATCTGGAGGTCTATTTTTTCTGCAAAACTGTCAGGATCTAACTCCTAAAAGCCACATAAACCATGACTGATTCTGGGGGAAGTGTTATCTCACTGAGGAACATCATCATGGGAAGAATGCCAAGTTCAGAGGAAAAGTGAAATGAGATAAACAAGATGTAGTCATTGTGGGGAGAAAAGAGCTAAAAGAAGCAAGTCCCTAGGGACAGGCTGCTAAGGCCTCAGGAAAAAAAAAACTTTCTTGGCAATATTTTTCTTTTTTACAAAAGAAATGGGGGGTGGGGATCCCAAAGCTTTTCTGGGAAGTCTTCTACCCATTTCAATTCTTCTCACTTCCTCCCCAGGCTTAGGGAACATTTTGATCAAAATCAAGCTATTTACTTTCAATAACCTATAGGATACTGCAAATCCTGAAGACCTTTTAAAATCTCTTCTCTCTTCATAGAATGCATAATATAGAGCCCACTTTGGGAAGGAAAAACTGAGATTCACTGTGGCCAAGCAAACGTAGCTTCCGCAAAATGCCCGGACCTTCTCTCACTCTACAAAAACATCACAGGATAACTCCAGAGAATAACAGGCTGACACCTAATTGGTACCTTCTAACTGAGGAATGAAACAGCAGTGGCCTGAAACTCTAGAAACTTGGCCTGCTAGAAATGTTCTCACTCTATTCTGTGGAAGTTGTCGGACCCTATTACAAGGTCGATGGGAGTCGGAGGTTAGGTGGGATGGAAAACAGAAGAGCATATACATACAGGTCTTCCCTGTTCAGGGCCCCCCTTCTCTACATACCCATGAATTGCTACTGACTTGGCAATGGGGGTCAGTAGCTCCCTTACTCAAAGGCTGCCTTAGTAGAGACATAAACATAGCCATAAGGAATAATTTCCTAACAGGGTTGTCAAACACTGACAGAGATTATCAAGGGAGGTCATGAAATCTCATTCTTGGAAAGTCTTTAAAAAGAAGACAGGAGCTCCCCCATTTGGAATGGTTGTGGTAAGGGATAGGTTGAAAACAAAGGAATGAATTCAGTGACCTCACATTCTCTTGAAGTCTGAATCTATTTATGGTTTTCTTCCCTTCAAAATTCAATCCTCAAGTGACTCTACAAGCTTCAGGAATTAGGATCCTATGTCCTAGGTTCACAGATTGTGAGCTGGAAGAAACCTTAGGGGCCACTGGATCTGATGCTTAATTTATAAGTGAGGAAACTGAGGTATAGAGAGGTCAAGTGATTTCCCCTATGTCACCCAAAGAGTAAGCAGCAGTCCTACTTCTTAATCCTAGGGCCTCTGATTCCAGATCCAACATGTTTTACATTGTGCCACACTTGCTAAGCCTTCATTTAACTCTAACACCAGTCATTGTGAGTTATGACCCCTCCAACTTCCTACTGTTAGTACTTTTCCATTTTTTTAGAAAGGCAGTGTTGAAGACCATAAGGAACACCTTCATTCCATGATGGCAAATCACTTGGAAAGTGCAAAATGCAGAGCTAGTCACTTATTTTCTTTTCATGCTTAGAGAGAAGCAAATTTAATATAAAGCAGGCTGCAAAAATGTAAAAGGTTCCCAGAAACTTCATGCCATGATGCCCCAAGTTGGGGGAAAAAAATGTGCCATTTCAAATGTTTATCCCAACATCTGATTTAATATTATACAGTTTCCCTTAGTCACAAACCAGAACAAATACTTAAAGATTTATGACATCCTTCCATTCAGGGATTTAAGTAATCATAGTTAATAATACAGCCATTCCACAGCCCAAGGAAGAAGCCTTATAATTCTTCAGGACCTAAGATTCCTGAGAGGCAGGTTATTTTCAAGGAGGATTTAAAGTTTTAAACCTCTCAATGAGCCTTGAAATGCCCCCAGAAATATAGGACTGGAGTGTTGATATAGATACAAATCTGGTGACCAGCATTCCCAAGTTCTGACCTGTCCTAAAAAATTTTTTATATATATTCATTCATTCATCCAACAAAAATTTGTGAAGTGGTTACTCTGTTGAAAGTACAATGCTGGGCACTGAGGGATACAAATATAAATAAAACATGGTCCCTTGGCTTATGGATCTTGCTGTCTACTAGAAATGACATCCGTACTCAACCCTTCATGAAGAGTTAATGATCTTCTGTCCCTTATAGTCATGTATTTCCTAACATGAGGATGGGGGTGGGGAGACAATGTGTCAATGGGAGTCCCATCCTTTAATCATGTCCAGTGTTGTATAGCCAGGTAGAGGCAATGTAAGCTTGCTTCTATGTGGTGAAAAGAAATCCTCTCAGTCAGAACTAAGCATACAAATGAATAGCTTGGGGGAGAAGGACAAAATGAATTTCTTCAGAAATTGCTTTCCAAGTGTTCTGTAAGACTTTAGGGAGTGGAACCTTGGGTACCCCACCTCACTCTCCCTTCCTCACCTAGACATGTGCATGCACACACACACACACATACACACACACACATACACACACAAACACATCCTCTGAATACATGACACCTATGCTCTTTGAATTTGTACTTTCCTGGCTTTTAGAAGGGCTAGTGAAGAAGGCTACAAACTTGTGAGCTTTGAAAGGTGAAAGGAGCAGAGATCTAGTGATAGAAGTCCATGATAGAAGTCCATTCCACAGACTGGTAAGCTGAATAGTCTTCTAAATCAGACCAAGAAGTAACACAGAGCTGAGCAACAGATAGACCCCACAACCAAGATACCTGGTACTACAAGAGGAAATAACTCTTACCTTGGCTATGCCACTGTATTTACAACTTGATGGAGTCAATGTCTTGTAGCAACTGCTTTAAGCATGAGCCCAGTCTCCTCAGAGACCTAGGCAATATAGGGAGAGTGTCCCTGGTTCTGGGGAGGTGGAATATTTGTAGCTTCTATTCTTGCTATGTGTTCTTAATATGTTCCTTTGTAAAAGGTAATTGATGCTAATTGGTTAAATGATACATAAAGGGTCAATCACTAGTAAAATCAATGATATACAGGAAATACTAATTATAACTAGCAATTGATATTTAGAATGGGGTCTTGAACCAATGGCATTAGAAAAGAATCCCATAACCACTCTGGGGTAACCAGAACTAGCATTTGCCTAGAACTTGTCTTTTGACTCCCAATCCACTGTACTTTCAACTGCATTAAACTGTCTTCCACATTCCAGATGACCTGGTATTAGCTCAAGTGCTTATAGAAAGAAATTAAAAATGAGGCCAAGTGTGCAGCCAATACTGTGCCCCAACCATAGCTGGCAATGATTAACTTGGTGATGTGAAGGTCTTTGTGAAAAAACATGGGTAGATCAGTAGCCATATAGTGGAATAGTGGAAAGCAGGCTAGATGGGGAAACAGATACTTAGGTTTGTATTCTGACTCTTATATTTAGAGTACATTCAAGTGACTAGCAAATCATTTAGCCAATCTGGGCCAGCCAGCACAGTGCCTGGCACATAAAAGATGGTTAGCAAATGTTTCTGATCAGAGAAGCTAGAAGGGACCTTAGAATAATTCTGCTCCTACAACTCCACTTTACAGATGAGGAAACAGAGTTTCATAGAAGTTAAGAGACTTCCCCAAGTTCTTGAAAGTAGAAAATGGAGATCTGGGATATGAATCCATGTTCTCTGGCTCCAAATCTAACATGTTTTCTACCACAAAATACTGTCAATCTGTTGACATATTGATTCAGCCTCAGTTTCCTCATCTGTAAAATATCTATCACATTGGGTCATTGTCAGGAGAGCACTTGGTAAACTTTAAAGCATCTTATAAATGGGAGGCATCATAGCAAAAGAATGACAGGTTTGGAGTCAGGAAGACCCAGGTTCAAGTTCTGCCTTAGACAGGCACTTACTTTGTGACCTTGAGACCAACTCAGTCAACCTCTCACTGCCCCGGGTAATTTTCTGATACTAAATTCTAGATGAGTTGCCAATCTGGATCAGAGAAGAGAGGATCCACATGGGAAGTTCTCCACACAGAGCAATGAAACTGCAGGTCTCTATGAAAATAAAATAAATTTAATATGAATTATTATCTAATCCAAACCCATTAGCCCTAAGGACCACATACTCTCAGGATGTAGAATAAGTAGGGCCATTTTCCCATATGCAGGCTACTATTTCCTCTTTCATCTTTTATTCACACACTAAAGAAAGCATTGAATTTGGAAGCACCTTCAACAAAAGAAGAATCAGCAAAAATCTTGGTGAGACTCCCCTCAAGGGACAGAGTCAAGTTTTTCAGAAAGGAAGTTAGAGAGCAGAATCAGACCCTAAATAAGCTTCTTCCCTCCACTGGTTTAATCCTTTGCCAATGTATTTGTTTCAAAAAGTTTCTAGTTTTCACTGTTTATGTCATGGTTACTGCTCATGAAGTTTAGAAACAAGGTCATGAGGACTAATGTCTCTATCTAATACTAATCCCACCTGGGACAGGGTCATCTAAATCATATTGTTGAGTCACGAGTCACAAGGATCCCTGTTTGAACAAAAATGCCAGAATTCCCAGGACAGGGAAATTGGATCTTTCTTGTCCCTCAAGAAGATAGGAATTCATAATCTCAACCCCATCCCCCAAAGGTAACATAATAACATGGCTCTTCTTTCTTCCTTCCCTTCTTGTTGTCTTTCTTTTCCAAAGATCACTTTTGATTTAGAAATGGCAGAAGGACCAATGGAGGGATTGGCCAGTGAGAGCACAGTGCTTAGGAGCATGTAGAATATGCTCTGCCTAATGTATTTCCACATGATGTTTGGTGGGTCCATTTTTGGATATGTATGATGATTCTTAATAAAAGAACCTATTCCTCTGTTTCAGTTTGGGATTTGTTTTTACTTCTGTCATTGCTATATTTTCTCATTAAATACCCCTTTATAAAAGCAAATTGGTCACTAATGATATTGAAGAGATATCAACTGGTCAAAATTGTATTGGATGCTAATCATTGGTTAAATGATATTGATAGATATATTATATAGAGATAATATTATATATATTTAATTGATCAATAATAATTGATTGATCAATATATATATTGAATATATTATATACATTATTGATAGATAAAGTATATTAGTTTGATATTAGTGGGAACATGCCAGTTGGGGGCTCATGAAAAAGCACATTGGAGAAAATTCTACAACTATGTAGAGCACTTTGAAGGAAGGTGTAGAAGGATTAACCTCTCTCTTGGACCCAGTTGATTTATAAGAGCAGGGTTTAGGAGAGTAGCTTATTGTATGTGCTAAATTTTCATTGATGATCTTTTAAATAAAGTTTTATCCATAAATTTTGATTTTAAATCACACTAATTTTTAAATAATCTCTCTTCCCTCCCCTTTCTAGAGAGCCATACCATGTAACAAACAGAAAAAAAAAGAGAAAAAGGCAGTCCAGAAAAATTACCCAACACATTAACGGAATCTGGCATTGTATGCATGATTCTATAACCACAATCCCTCATTTCTGCAAAGAAGAAAAATATATTTTCTCATCTTTTTTGGGGGGCCATGTATAGTCATTAAAATCACATGACAGTCAGTATCTTCCTTTTTTTTTCTCTTCCCATTTACCTTGTGGTATCCATTATGTATATTGTTTTCCTAGATCTGCTTACTTTATTTTTCGCCAGTTCATGTAATTCTTCACATACCTCTCTGTATTATTCATATTAGCATGCTTTTTTAAGTTTAATATAACTCAGATAAATGTTGCTTAAGTCTATCATTTTGCCAGGACCTCTGTAAACAATAATGCATGATGAAAAGTATATGCCATTATAAATGAGGATCCAATTAAATTCAACTCAACATTTAAGTACCTACAAGGTACCAAACACTGCTCTGGGTGCTGGGGATACAAAGCCAAAATTCAAAAAGTTCCTATCCTAGAGGAATTTATACTGCATGAGGCAGGGGTAATAACATTTAAACAGATTAGTAAACACAAGATAATTTCGGAATAGAAAAATGCATCATTTATTCCCCACCAAAAAAAAAATGTACAAATGTGCAAGAAGTCTTAAACAACAATTTTCCCTGAGACATTCCTAACTATTTGACTCAAAACCAGAAAGACAGTAGAGTCATTTTTCTCAACCTTTCAATAAAAAGCACACAACATTTCTCAGTTCTACAAAAAGCTCCAAGCATATTACCCAGGATGTCAACTGATTTAAAATATCATCTTGCATTTGTCTTGGCCACATTAATGAGATCTGTTTTACCAATACATTTATATTTATTATGACTCAGGGCAGATTATAGTTGTTAAAGTTTGTCCTCAGGACATGAAAACACTCCTTTGTCATTAATACATTTTGTAATATAAACCATGATGTCAGGTCAATGTAAAGGGTAAAAACTTTCCTAAAGTATGCACACATCATTTTTTAAAGCAATTGAGCCTAATGGAATAACAAAGGTCATCATAACAAACCATTACAGCTTTGGTCTTGGCAACTCTGACCAAGAAGAACCTCCAAGAAGCGGTCATCATTTCTCCCATGTTATGGCATCCAGACGACAGGCATGGCTTGCAAATGAGTCATATGGGCTCAGGAGCGCGGTAGCGATGGGAAGGCTGGACGATCAACCATAGGATTGTTTACTGAGAGCTTTCCCGGATGATGTTAACCAGAGCTGCTAGAAAAGAAGAGCACTCCAGCTGTCCCAGCCTCACAGACTAACAAGCTTACTTAATTGCTGGGTCAGTAATCTGGAACACCCCCACCCCCATCCAATTAGACCTACTCGATCTCAAGCTGTATCAGGTGTAAAAATATTCATCAGAAATGACATTGACAATGATTCTTTGGCACTGGTCTCTGGTCTTTCACTTAAAACAGCAATTCTTAGAGGAAAGGAGGAGGTGGGAATTGGGGAAATTGACTTGGAAGCTTGTCAAAACCTGAAATTATTCATGCCAGTGCAAGAACTCAGATGGAAGAAGTAAAGGAGGACTGAAGGGAAAAGATTAAGAACTGTTGGATTTTCATAGGAGATAAAGAAATGAATGACAGCTCCAGAGATGTTGGTTGTGAAGACAAATAAATATTGGCTATGGAAGGCAAAAGATAGGAAGACTTCACAGTCATAAAAACTGAAAGTGGGGGAAATTGGGTAAAAATATCTCACCCTTCAAAAGGGCTAAGGCAAAAGAAGTTGAAGACCTATTTTCTTGTTGAGAAACCACTCACCCCCTCCTTGAACCAGGCCAGTGGTCCAACTTGAAACTTCCCAAAAGGAGCTGTCCCAAAGGCAGGTCCCCAACCTTGGTTTCAGCTGAAAAAATCAGTGGCTGAGTTTGGCAGAACATCCAAAATTCTTGGCATTCCAGTGTCTGCGGCTTTACCACTTAGTCCACTTACAGGTCCACCATCTAGAATGATGAAATAAAATCCTATAATCCTAAAAGATGCATTGTTGTTGTTCAGTCTTCTTTTCAATTATGTCTGACTCTTCATGACTCCATTTTGGGTTTTCTTGGCAAAGATACTGGAGTGATTTGCCATTTTATTCTCTTGCTTATCTTATAGATGAGGAAACTGAGGCACACAGGGTTAAGTGACTTGACCAGGGTCACACAGCTAGTAAGTGTCTGAAGCCATATTTGAACTCAAGAAGATGAATGAGTCTTCCTGACTCCAGGCCTGGTACTCTACCCACTTTATACATCTTTTGTCATATTTTTCTCATAGGAACCTATGCAGCTGGGCCAGATTTCTACCTTCATTCTACCTTAGGTACCTTGGAAGCTATCTCATCTCATTTTGGTCATTACTTGGGAAAAGATTCAGTATCACATCATGAGATGAATACCTGGTGCTAAGACACTGTTCTCAGTACTCTAAGATTACAATGAAATGACCTGTATATTTATACCATCACAGTAGAAGGGGAAGATAACTTTTGTATATAACTTTAAAGTATTCAAAGGAAGTTATATAGAGTATCTCATTTGATCCTTGGGAAATATCCTGTGAGATAACTCCTACATGGTCTCCATTTTACAGTTGGAAAGACTAATGCTTAGAGAGATGAGACAGCTAGGTGGTACAGGCTACTTAAACCTCCCTCAGCTTCAGCTTTCCCACATGTAAAATGGGGATAATAATATCGATTACTTCACAGGGTTATCATGAGGATTAAATGAGATAACTCATGTAAAAGTATTCCCTTTACAGGCGGCCAGGTGGCTCACCAAGTAAGAGCACTGGCCCCAGTGTCAGGAGGACCTGGGGATCAAATCCAGGCTCAGATACTTAGCACCACACACAGAAATAACTGGCCATGTAACCTTGAGCAAGTTACTTAACCCCAATTGCTTAAAAAAAAGTATTCCCATAAAGCACTATATACATGACAACTGCTCATATTAAGTGACTTGCCATACAGCTTATAAGTGTCAGAGGTGGAATTCAAACCCATGTCTCTCCTGATTCTAAGTTCAGGGTTCTTTCTGATGTACCACACTGCTTCATTTGTGTTGACATCAACATCTCTCCAATTAGATTGTAAGCTCCTTGAGGACTTATCTCTTGCCTCTTTTTGCATCCCTAGAACTTAGCACAGTTCATGTCATATGGTAGGCACTTAATAAATGTTTATTGACTGACTGAACTTTGCTTAATCAAGGACAGTTTTGTGGAATGGGAAAGTTTGAAAGAGAATTTCACGAACTGGATGAACATAGTGGCCTGAAAATGTAAGCATCCTTCCATGGTCAGTTGTTTAGATATTGGTAGAATCTTAGTCATTTAATATCAAATCACCCAATCTGAATGGCTAGCCAGCATTCATCTAAATTAAGAATTTCCTAAAACATGTGCCAAAAGAGACCTTTTCATGTATTATTTCTAGGCAAAGTTTTAGCTGGAAGTGAGAAAGAGTAAGGAAAGGACCTGGAATAATGCCCTTCATCTATAACTAGTGTGATACAGGGGAAAGAGGGATGGATTTAGAGTCAGAGGACCTTGGTTGAAATCCTTGCTCTACTGCCTATTACCTAGGTAAGTCTTTTAACCTCTTTGGGACTTAGTTTATTTTTCTATAACCTCCAGGGGCCCTCATAGCTCTAACTAAAAATTTCACTAATTCTTACCAATCCCAACCACCATTCCCTATCCCTGAAAAAAATGAGAAAGATGAATAGATAGATAAGCAAAGTAGGAGAGAAAAAGAAAAAGAAGAGCCTGAGGAAAGATGGACCATGTGAATTAGAGGGAGAGAGAAAAGGTTTAGGAGAGTAGACCAAAATAGAAAGGAAAATGGGAGAATCTGGGTGGTGCCTTGCACATAGTAGGTCCTCAAATATTTGTTAAATAAACAGAAGAACAGGAATATCATTCTACCTCACTCCCAAACCCATTTATGGGTTTAATTTTGTGATTATCTGTAGCATCTCTAAATCTGTTTCTGCCCTATTATTATTAGATCAGCTCTCTTGGAAAAGATTCATGAGACACAAGGAAGATCTGGAAACTTTCAATGACCTAATGAGACAAGGTCCCAGACTTCTGGCCCATGATCTCGTTCTTTTTTTCTCCTGACTCCCTAATGCTTTAATAAGTATTTGCAGAACAATAATCCTAAAAAAGCTTAAAATTAGAGAGTGAAAAGAAGGGAAAGTTGAAACTAGGTTTACTTTGCTAACTTTCTTTTTTTAAACTCTCGCTCTGAATGTATCATTAGTTATTTCTCTAACATTCGTCATGTTTTGCAGACTTGCTTCTGGGCATAGATTTTCCCTTTTCTACAACTTACTAGCCATCCTTCATATGTACTGTACTCCAGTTGTTCTTTATCTGCTGTTCAAAGGGGTCTTGTATTTTTCTTACTTTTCTTACATATATATGCGTATATATATATATACATATATAGTTATTCTGAACTTGACAAACACAAACAACCACAGACTTTTCCAAATAAAAAGAGAAAAAGAGGGTCATATATGAAACAGTGAGTCTCTATTACAGTCCCTATGCAGTTTAATATTTTAAAGTATATAATAAATTCAATATATTAGCTCCAAAGCTACCCTGCTTATCTGAATTTCTTTCTATTCTTTATTGTAGTTTCAAAAATAATGCTTTCTAAAATTTTTAATAATTAGCAGTAATTAATTTTAAATTTATATTAAATTTAAAAGTAAAAAAGAAAAACATCCATTTTATTTTAAATAAATTTTAATTAATGCTTTTTTCCTTTTGCAAGTTTTTAAACTTTTTTTACTTTTGGCTCTCTTCTCTCTTATCATTCTCCCTTCCTAAATTAAAACATTCTTCCAAAGGGGCTTTTATTCTTCTAAAAATACTTCTGAAGACAGAAAGAGGTAGGGATCTTTTTTCCCTGATGAAACTATTGCAGCCTTTTTTTTATGAAGAAGATGAAGAGGATTCTTGTGAAAAGACTTTATTTGGCATCCTGAATGAACTAAATCATTTGGGACTATGTTCTCAGAAATGAAGCGAAGTTACATGTAGTTACAAGTATTTGAGATAACTCTGACATTTCTTAAGATAAAATAACATAAGTAATTATGTCTGTTTTAATATTTGTTATTGCTAATAAACTGTAATTTCAGTAAAAAAATCTTTCTTACTACACAAATTCTATCATCTCTAAAATCAAAATTTACAACATGTACTTCCCAAGGCAGCAATCAATAAATGGGGTCTATTATTTAATTTGGTTGCCTCATCATTACATATAAATGATATGCGGTAACTAGGCAGTGCAGTGGATAGAGCACTGAAGTTAGAGTTAGGAAGTCCTGAATTCAAATGTAGACTCAGATACTTATTAACTGTGTGACCCTGGGCAAGTCACTTCACCTGTATCTGCCTCAGTTTTCTCTTCTACACAATGAGGAGAATAATAACACCTACCTCCTAAGGTTGTTGTGAAGGAAGAAATTATTTAATTGTTGAGAAGATGTGTTGCAAACCTTAAATGCTACATACTTGCTAATAAAAAGAATATTCCATTTTCACTGGTAGTTCCATTTAATGAAGACTTAAGGACTTCATTAAATAATGCCACATTTCTTCCCCACTTGTCAAAATAATCAGTACAAATGCTTCTCCTGCTCTTTCATTTGCCAGTGAGACAGTGAACCCTCTATCAATGTTATTCTTCCCAATACCACTCATTAAAATAGTGTATTCTATACAAATTTTAGGGCCTACAACATTGGATGCTCACTTGCCATTTTTAAGCAAAATGCTCCTTTGGAGCAAGTTTTTGAGACCTCACACTCATCACACTGTCTATATTGTGAGGCTGGTTTGATGTATTGGTTAGTTTTACTTAACTGTTTCCCTCCATTTTATTTTACATTATTTGTTATTGGCTCTCTGGCTAGTGAAGAGAGGAAGAATATAGTTGAAAGTAGGCAAAATGAACATTGATTTAGAGCTGGAAGTGACAGATGTCACATAGGCCAACTCCCTCATTTGATAGATGAAGAAACTGAGGCCCAGGGAGATTATCACAGAGGTAGAAGTGACAGAAGCAGGATGGGAACCCCTGTTCCATATACCCAAAGCCATCCCTCCTTCTACTGCACTAAGCTGCTCCACCTCAATTTTACTTTTTTGTTTTGCAAAAGATATCAATAAAATAATTTTTTTTAAAGATACTGCACATATATCATCTGGGATGTTTTCTGACACAGTCTTGTAAATAGTTTTCATGTGTCATTTGACTCCAAATGATTTTTATGAGTTTGTCACCAACATTGCTCTTTTTTTTTTTTTGCTTTTTGGAGGGCAATTGGGGTTAAGTGACTTGCCCAAGGTCACATGGCTAGTTTTCCCAACATTGCTCTTTTTTTTTTTTTGCTTTTTGAAGGGCAATTGGGGTTAAGTGACTTGCCCAAGGTCACATGGCTAGTTTTCCCAACATTGCTCTTGCCCCAACTACCCCCACCTTCTCATAGTTCTTTAACTATGTTTATCTTTGATATATGCCTCTCTCTCTCTCTCTCTCTCTCTCTCTCTCTCTCTCTCTCTCTCGTATATGTGTTCTCTTACTGTTCTAGTTTCTCTGATGCATAGCAATGGAGTTGGGGGTAGCGTAATATTCCCTCTGGACTAACTCCTCCTTCCTACCCTCACTTTTCCTCCTTCTTGTTCTCACTTCTTTTAGCCTCACTTCTTCCCCTTCCTGCCCTCCCTTCTCCCTCAATTCTCCCCCACCCCTACCCCTTCCTGTTCTGTTGTAAAGACACAAAGGTCTGCCTTCTCAAGATACAACAGAAACTTGGTAGCATCGCTGCTAGACTTCCCAAATTCTAACTGTTGGCTGTGAACGCTTGAGAACAATTTGTTCCAAAAGCCATGTAGCTGAAGCAGGCGTTGTAGACTGCTTAGAGTTTGGTCAGGCATTGAATACACCAAGGGCATCCACTGCACCTTGGGTCATCAAGAGTCATCTTGACTTTTGTCCTGCCACTGGACATCGATGACTCAGGAAGAGAGAGGGTGAGGCTAATGACTTCGTGTAACTCTGTCTCCCTTAAATACAATGCATTTGCAAGTCAAGACATTACCCCCTGATGTCATTGGTGCTCTTTGGAAAGGAAGGATGAACAACAGCAACAGTCCCATAGGGTATGACTGATTCTTTTCAATCAATCATAAAATATTTCCTCTGTCATGTCATGGGTTTTCATCCAATGATCAAATTCCTCCGCACCTCCCAAATTGATTAAGGACTTATTTGTATTTAGTTTACATCTTTGATTAAAGTCTGGACTTACTGTGTTAAATTGGGGTCAGATTATATCTTCCCTCACATTTACACTAGACACACACCTCTCTTGGGCTATGGTGGGCAGGTGGGTGGATATAGTACCTGGCAGAGACTGGACTCTGGTGGCTATTCAACTGTCCCACTTGCCTCAGTACCTCTAACATCTTTCTCAAAATTTATACACCTAGCATCTCACCCACCCCTACTCACATCTCAACCTGTAAGACTTCTCTAGTGCAAAGGAATGATGAGAATATCTCTTTATGTTCTATTCCCTTTTAAGTCAATGAATCAAAAACAATGTTTCCAACAGGTTTCATCTCATTTTCAGTCATAAAAGCAGGACTTTAGGGTAACATAAACTCACTCTTCTTTTCCAAAATCTCAATTATAGATCTGTAGATTAGTGTATAGAGCAGCCACAGGAAAGGAACTCCAAGGAGAAGGTGGATGGTTCATTTTGGTTTATTGTGATAATCTATTCCTGCTGTAAGGACATCTAAGGGATCTCTTTACATATTCCTGATGCCATATTTCAGCTGGAATGGGGAAGGAAGAGGGAGGGGATTAGATGTGTTTAGTACCTGGAACAAATGGCACATCAACACTGCCTCTGGCATTAAACAATTCATTAAACATGAAAAAGAAACAAACGTTATGGGTTTTAAACAGTCATGGACTAAAAGAAACATTGGCAGGAATTCCTAGATTCTAGGGGTGACTGAAGAATCATTCTTCACATGGAGTCTAAATATGAGTGGCAGGGGAAGGAGGCTTATTGCTGTAGAGAACTAGGGACCCCAAGTTTGCTGAGCCAGGGTGACAAGGAATATGAATGCGGGTGTAGGGCATGATTTCTAAAGTTCCTCCCAACATAAGGATCGTTGAGGGAGGGTGGTGTTAGAGTAGGGCTACAAGAACTGTGCCCCCAGGTGAAAATTTTGAGGGTGGGTGCTGTGAGTGCTTATATTCCTCTAAGGAAGAAAGGGGATGAACCTTATGGCAGGGTAAAGTGTATAGTAGGGAGATGTCACAGTACCCTCAGAGCTTTTTGGAAGCAGACTCCCACTAGGAACCAGAAGAGTGGCTCACTGAGTCTCTGACTCATTTTCAAGGGGTTAACTTGGTGGGGGAAGAGAATACAGAGGCCCTAGCTGGGAAAACCAAGCTCTAGACAGATTTAGGGGTGGGGAGGCACCCAAGAGGGAGCCTCATTGTAGCCACTGCCCATGACAACCCATCCCTTCATGGATGACAATGGTGGAATGAGGGATCATGGATATGCAGACTATCTTCCAGCTACTTCATTTTTTTCCAGCTACTCCTCCTCCCCCAACCATTTTCCCCTCACACACAAGGCTAGGGGCAGACCCAGACCCTTGTTCCCCCTGAGAGAGGCTAATAGATTGGGGTTGATGAGCTTGGAGGCTCCTTTGTACCACAGAAAGACTGAGAGGGAAATCTGCTAGCTCAGCTGTTTTTACCAAATCATGAGACTAAAATGCTGGTGCTTGGAGAGTGCCATTACCCCTAAGTGAACCTTGACCAAACTTCAACAACCTGACTAAAATATTTCTAAAATGTGGACTTGGGAAACCTGCATTCTAACATTAACTAAGGGTATCAGTTTCATTTTCTGTGCAAATGAAGGAGTTGGACAAAGTAGTCTCTCAGGCTTGTTCCAATTCTAACAATCTTTAAGATTTGGGCTACATTTGACTACACCTCAACTCAGCCTCAATTTCAGTAAGAATTGAACAAACCATGCTCTGTGACCTTGGAGAAGTCACTTCTCCTATATAGTACCTCAGTTCCCTTTTCTGTAAAACCAAGGGGAAGTGGCATGGTATAATAAATAGAATAGTGGACTTGGAGTAAGGAAAACCTGCATTTGAATCCCCTCTCTCTAACTTACCAACCATATGATCTGGGGCAAGTGATTTAACCTCTTTTGGTCTCAATTTCTTCATCTAGAAAACAAGGAGAAACTGGGAAATAAGATATACAGACACTGGGATATGGAGATCCATCTTGCCCTACTGGATAGTAAGGGGGGGAGGGGGGGGGGGGGGATATAGGAAAGAGCAGATTGGGAGAGGGGTATTCAGTGGGATCGCTGTTTTGGGGTGGTGGGTAGGGGACAGATGGGGAGAAAATGTATAACTCAAAATATTGTGGAAATGAATGTTATAAACTAAAAATAAACATAAAATTTATTAAAAAAAGAAAATGTAGACTACTGAGGTAGGGTAGGATACCAGATGAGCATAGACTAAAGAGGTTGGGGGGGGGGGCAGGAAAACATTACAAAAGTACTATGAGGAACATATTTCAGGATCTTATATGTACATTTCATTTAATATGAACGCTAAAGTGGCCAGTAGAAAATTAATTAATTAATGAGTAAAATAAGGAAGGTGGGAAAGATGGCCTCTGATGACCCTTTGATTTCTAAATCTATGATCCTATGTTTTGGGGAGTTGGACTAAATGATCCAGTTATTATTTATCAATTAAAATGATTACAGGCCTAATATTGTCATGATATTTTGAGGATTTTGAAGGAGGTTTAGTATCAAGTCCTCTTTTAGCCCCCTCCTCAGAAGCATCTATAGAAGTAGGGGTTACTACTGCATCCCTATTCCTCCATAATCAGGCTCCTTAGAAGTCAACTGCAGAAAAAAAAAACTAGACCTTGGCACTAGTTATCAAGAATAATTAGTTAAGGGGCAGTTAAGTGTACAGTGAATAGAGCACCGGCCCTAAAGTCAAGAGAACCTGAGTTTAAATCCGGCCTCAGACATTTAACACTTACTAGCTGTGTGACCTTGGTCAAGTCACTTAACCCCAATTTCCCTGCCTTTCCCCCTTCAAAAAGGTAAAAAAAAAAAATTTAAATCTTTTTTAAAAAAAGAATAATTAGTTAAAATGGAATTCTGTCAGATACTGTCCTTCTTCCCCCAGAATGGCCTTTTGGTATCTTGAGTTCTCCCTTCCTACACTGGGTGGTATTTGTCCCTCCTTCCAACTGAAGATAGCTTTCATACCACCAGCTCCGGGCACAAAATTCCTTGCTATGACTCTGCCATTCAGATCTAATGGCAAGGATCCAGAATCACAAAGCCCCTTCACAACTGTCACTTTGATGTTGTTATTACAGTAGTAATAACAGTTCAGTAGATATATCCCGCTCAGACAATAGAAGGCTCTTTACAACAAGGCCTTGTAGAAGGAGTAGAAAATATTAACTCTATTTTCAGTAGGTCCTGTGAAGCCACAGAGAGGAATATAAATGATATCTGGCTCCAGACCAGTAGGGGGACCAGAGCTGAAGCCATATATATAGTCCTGATGAGATCCTTAGGAACAGCTATGAATCAGCCCTTGCAATCCTGCTTGAAACAAATTCTCCCCAATTTGCCTGGAAGAAGAGCTTTGCATCCTTTCCACCCCCAAATACATGTATCTGTATTTACACATACACCGTTTGTATTCAATATGAAACTGAGTTCCCATAATTCTACTTGTAAAATCAAGATTGACATTGACATAATGTCATAGACCAACTTTGATTGATTTAGGGGAGCATTATGGTCGGGTAACGGAGAATCTGAGCTTATGTTTTCTATAATAAATTCACTAAATGTATAGGGGTTTTTGAGAGGAGATAATTCCTTTATAATATAAATACTTTTGAGAATAGCTTAATTTAAATTAGAACATCACATATATAATATATATGGCTAAAATTAGGAAAAAACAAATTAAGATAAAAAATTAGAAATGCTTAGGGAATTATGTAATAGTGCTTATAAAAACACATATTTTCAATTGGCCTAATCTCATAAATATAAACAACAATTGTTCATTAAAAATAATTTTATTGGGGCAGCTAGGTGGTGCAGTGAATAGAACACTGGCCCTGGAGTCAGGAGGACCTGAGCTCAAATCCAGCTTCAGACACTTAATATTTATTAGCCATGTGACCTTGGACAAGTCACTTAATCCCAACTTCCCTGCTTTTCCCCCTCCAAAAAGAAAAAAATATATAGTTTTCCTTTCTTGAATAAGGGAAATGTTTGGCTTCCTACAGTCACACCCCCTCTTATCTTTTTTTTTTTTTTTCTGATGGTCAGGACTTTTCTTTGCCTGCTCTTTGTTTAAGAGCTGCTTCTTCTACCACTATTGCCTCTAGTCATTGGCACTCCTTCCTGGGGCAATAGAGCCATTTTCCAGGTCTCCTGAAAAGATGTACAGATCTCTGCAGGTAGAACAGTTTTTAAAAGTCCTCCCAGACCCTAGCCCCCCACCCCCAAACTCCTCACCATGCTTTCCAGTTTTTCAGTCCACAGCATATCTATGTAGGTATGAGGAACATATCCAAACATATTCTTACACACACACACACACACACACACACACACACACACACACCTTAGAACACTGAAAACAATAATGATCATAGTTAGCATTTATATAGTGCATTCAGGTATGCAAAGAGCTTTAAATATATTATCCCACTTGAACCTTACAATAATCTTCTGAAAAAAGGTGCTCCATGAAGAAACTGAGACTGAAGAAGGCAAGTGACTGGCTCAGGGTCACTCAGTCAGTGAGTGTCCGAAGCAGATCCAAATTCAGCTCCTTTTGACTCCAAGTCTCTCCCTCATTCTATCCATTTCACCAGCTAGCTGCCCTGTGACAAATCAGCATTGTGTTCTTGTAAACTGTCTCAGCCTTGCCTCACTGTGTCTAGTAACCTGTGTCCTTAGGATAGGTTACTTGAGATCAAAATAATGGGGCAAGTGGGGACAGAGGCAAAGTTAAGATAAGCACCACCATGGCCTGAGACTTTGAAACAGCATAGCAAGGAAACAGTAACGGGTCAGGGCAAACAAGTCTGAATCTCAAATGGTACTAGGTGAAAAGGCCATTAGCCTTAGCATAGGACTACCATGCCCTGGAAGATCCTAGCTGAAGTAAGGGGACACCTATGGATATCCATACTAAAAGATCTAGAAACACCAGCTTTTATCTACCTCATCAAGGGAAGAATAAAAGGAGTAATCATCTGCCTTATCCTAGGAAAGGGATCCCTTCCAGTGGACTATTTGCAGTTGGGTGGATATGGATAAGATGGGTGCAAACTCCATCACCAGCCACTTAGCCTGGGATATTGATGTAAATTACTTTTACACACAGGAAAAAGTCATGAACACGGCTTTTGAAAAATCCTATGTTCTAAAAGAATCTTTTAAAGATATGCTTGGTAAAATTATTTTTCTGATATACATGGGGATCATGAATTAAGAGCTTTGAAAAACTTAAGGTAGTATGTGAATACCAGCTATGAGCATTCCTATTACCATTGTAATTATAAGGAAGATACTGGGCCCATTGTCTATGCATCTAAATCCATTCGGGAATGGAAACAATTTTTGAGATAAACAAAACATTTGTTTTAATTACTTAGACATTGCAGCCAAAAGTAAAGATCAGGAACAAAGTTTTCTGGATAATTGCCTTAATTTTCCATTTGACTAACAATGTGTAGAAATCCAGTAGCAACACATACAGCACAGGGGACCTTTGTACTTCTCCCAAACTCTCCTATAGCTCTACTTCAGAACTGAGTTCATTTTTTTAGTTGTTTATTTATTTATTTATTTATTTACTTTTAGTTTGCCACATTCAGTTCCACAGTCCCTTGAGTTTCATATTTTCTCCATTCCCCCCCACCATGGCGGCATGCAATCAAATATAGGATCTACAAATACCTTCACATTAAACATTAGTCAGGTTGTAAAGAAGAATTACAACCAATCAAAAGAACAATAGGAAAGAGGAAACAAAACAAGAAAAAGAAAGAGAGCAGGTAGTTTGCTTCAATCTGCATTCCAACTCTGTAGTTCTTTCTCTGGATATGGATATCTCTTTCCATCTTTTGGAGTTGTCTTATAAACTTACATTGCTAAGAGGAGCCCAGTCTATCAAAGTTAGTTGTCACACATATGAAGTGTCTGTAATTGTGTACAAATTTCTCCTGGTTCTGCTCTTCTCACTCAGCATCAGTTTGTATAAGTCTCTCCAGGTTATTTATGAAGTCCGTCTGTTCCTCATTTCTTATAGCACAACAGTATTCCATTACATTCATATACTACAACTTATTTAGCCATTCCCCAATTGATGGGCATCCCCTTGATTTCCAATTCTTTGCTACCACAAAAAGAGCTGCTATAAACATTTTTGTACATACAGGACCTCTTCCCACTTCTCTGATCTCTTTGGGATACAACCCTAGAAGTGGTATTGCTGGGTCAAAGGGAATGCACTTATTTATAGCCCTTTGGGCATAGTTCCAGATTTCTCTCAGAATGGTTGAATCCATTTACAACTCCACTAACAATGCACTAGTGTTCCAATTTTTCCACATCCTCTCCAGCATTTATTATTTTCCTGTTTTGTCATCTTAGCCAATCTGACTGGTGAGATGTGGTACCTCAGAGTTGTTTTGATTTGCATTTCTCTAATCAACAGTAATTTAAAGCATTTTGTTCATTTTTTTTAGTTCATTTAGTTCATTTTTTGTTGGTCACTTTGAGTCATTTTTTTTTATTTTAGTCACAGTAAAATGACTATAGCTAGTACTCTACATATGTAGCACCTGCTTACTGTAAAAAAAAATAAAACTTTTTGTCTACTTTCTATGAGACAGCAGATCAAATTATGTTGCAGAGTCTAGTAGTGATGATGATATTTGACATTTTTCTTTTATGTAATATCACTTTAAGGTTTACAAAGTGCTTTACATATATGATCTCATTCGAATCTAAAATGTAATGCCACTGAGGGCAGGGACCGTTCTATTGTTGTCTTTCTATTATCAGACCCTTTCCTAGTATAGTGTTCCACACATAGCAGCTATTTAATAAATGACTGACGATTTGAATCAAATTATTATTTAAACAGTCCATAAGGTTAGCCTTCTGGCCAGGAAGCTGGAAGAAAGTCAGAAGAAGGAGGTGGAAGATTTAACAATGAAAGTCATTTTCATTTGTTTGTGGTTTTAAAACATTTTTAAAATTTAATCAGGTTCCTGCTACAAAGAGATAAAATGAGGTATACAGGGGAGGAAATTCAAACGAAATTCTCCTGCTTCATCATATTTAAGAATTGTACTTCAATCAGTAGGAAAAATTAGACATTTCTCTGTTTATAAACAAAGTAACAAGGTCTCTTCCTCCTTCATTTAAAAGTTTCTTCAGTCTTTGCTCACTTTAAAATCATATTACCACATTTCTATTTCTGTCCCACAGACTCCAGAGCCTTCCAATATTAAATTTTTAACACTACAGATTTGGCAACAAGACCTCCCACAACTCCACAACTGGTGGGCTTAAGAAAAGAGCCCGTGGAATTTGGTTACAGAATATCTATGCATTTATGACATCAGTTTAGATCGACGTTAGCAGGTTAGATAGAAATTCAACATGCCCACAGCAGGTAGCATTCTAAAGTAAGATCCTGAGCTATCATTTCTCTCTTTTTTTAATTCTCCAAGGACAGAATGAACAAAATCACACATGAACAGTCTTCTAGGCCCTTATACATCCCAAGCTCACCTGCCATTCCCAAATGGTTCACCATTTATCAAGTCCACAAAAATCTTAGGACATTCTCATTTCTCTGGGCTCTGACCAAGCAATTGATACCACTCAAAAGCAGCTAAAGCTTTAAAATTCTACATCTAAACACACTTGATAGTTTGTCCTGAATTTTAGGACAATTTGATAGCTGGTGACTTTTATCTGATTGTCATGCCATTGCCACCTAGTTCAGAAATGGTAGAATCCAGGGCAAGGATATATCATTTAAATCCTAACCAACTCTTATCTAAGAAACTAATTGTCCCAGGCCTGTGTAGGGACAGTCAAATTAGTACCTTTTTAAAAACTCCAGATCATGGAATGAGATGATAATAATACAACAGTTACATGGCACCTTAAGGTTTCCAAAGTGCTTTGAAACATTATCCCATTTGAGCCTCATAACAATCTCATTAGGTAGGTACTCATCCCCATTTTACAAGGAGGAAACTGAGGCTCAGAAAGGTTCATTGACTTACCCATGGTCACACAGGTAGGTAAGTGTCAGAGGCAGGATATGAACTCGGGTTTTCCTGAGTACAAGTCCACTATTCTGTTATGTCACATTGGTTTTCTAAAGGAGATGGGGAAGAATTTCAGCGTCTCTTTAGGGGTGATTTAATTGTTATTCAACTGTTCCCAGATAGGGATTTAAACTAGGTGTCACAGTGGATAAAGGGCTGGGCCTGGAGTCAGAAAGGTTCATCTCTCTGAGTTCATATATGGCCAGATGTGTGACCCTGGGCAAATCACTTAACCCCATTTACCTCAGTTTCTTCATCTGTAAAATGAGTTGGAGAAGAAAACCCCAAATGAAATCATGAAGAGTTGGACATGACTGAATAACAACAAAATATATACTCCAAAGTATTTTATGTCCTCCTTTTCACCTTGCTACCTATTCCTTTTTCTTTTTCTCTCTCCCCATGGGTAGTGGTGATATGAGGGTAGAGTGAGCGAAAAAGAGATGACTACATCTCATTCTCCTCTCCTCAACACAAAGTCCTAAGAGAGGGCTTTTCCTTGTCCATTACCCATCCTTATCCACCCACCCCAATACTCCCACTTAAAAAAGGATTATTAAAAGCCTTTCTTATCACTAGAGTGATTCCCAGAAGTTCTAGCAGTGTGCTCTGGGGCATCAGAAGTCACAAGGAGGCCTACGAGATAAAAAGTTTGAGACACTGAAATCAGAAGAGATTGTAAGGATGTTTTGATTGCCAAAAACTGTTCTTAAAAAGAGATTATTTCCCAGAAAATATGCAAAAGAGATCTGCCACACAAGAAGATGATGAAACTGTCACTGGTCCAGGAGGTACACTGGATCTCCCACTCTTATTGTTCCTGGATCTTCCAGGACAAAATACTGTCCAAAGAGAGGTGCCTCGCCATACACCTTTTGGTCAGAGGGATCACACTGCCGATAACTGTAAAGAGAAAAAGACTATTATAAATCATGGGTGAAGTAGAAAAAGGCTCCCAAACAGGAGATATTTTCTTCCTACTTAATTTTAATAAAATACAACAGAATGTTGCATCCTCTCTCAAATGCCATCTTTTGCTATTGCCTTTCCCTTCTTTGGACACTGATAAATTAAAGACTCAACATGTTACCACATCTTAATCCTCCTCCTCCTCAAAATCTGATATTTCTTCCTGCTGATTTACCAGTTTTTGTTAACGGTGGTATCATTCACCAAGTTACCAAGACTTGAAAACATTTTTGATTTCTCTTTTCTGTCATCCTCCATTTTCAGTCACCAAATCTTTCTGATTTCTTCCTCAAAATGTCTCTCAGATCCATCCCTTCCTTTCAGTTCTGCTGCCACCATTCCAGTTCAGACTCTTATTATCTTGTAACTGGACCATTGCAACAGCTTTTTAACTGATCTCCATGAACTCAAGTCCTTTCCTCACCATCACTGCCTCCCTGCTCCAATCCATTCTGCACACTACATTAATCTTCCAAAAGCATTTAGTCTGCATACTAGATTCATTTTCCTAACATAATGGTCAAGTCATTGCCCCATTCAACTTGACCAAAATTTATTAAGCAGGTCTTATGGGCAAGGCACATAAAAAGCTGAATTAATATCCTTAAATGTCATAATCCTCTTGGTCTTGTTGACTTCACTATGAAGTCAAATGGAGAAAGAAGTTTATGTACATATTATGTATGGGTTGAAATAAAAGAGGAAAAAGGTGAGATATAGGTCCAAGTAGCCTGACTGTGCTAACCACAGAGGGCACAGGAATCAAGATGAAATGCCAGGCTCCTGGTCATATCTGGTTGAAACCATTGGGAGATACCCTATGGGAGACTATACCAGTTCTCCCATTTGATGCAAGACTCTTACCTTTCTATCTGATATGCTGGAGTCAGAAGGATTTGAGTTCGAATCTAGCCTCAAGATGTTTATAAGCTAAGTCTGGCAAGTTATTAACCTTTGTCTTATTTCCCTCAGCTAAAAATTGGAATAACAGTAACACCTACCTCTGAGGGTTGTTAAGGATCAAATGAGATATTTGTAAAAGTGCATAGCATAGTGCCTGGCACAAAGTAGGCATGATGCAAATGCTTGTTCCTTTCCCTTCCTGATATTGGAGTTGCCACCATTTGAATCCTTCATGACAAAGGGCATTTCTGAAATCAGTGCACTTAGATACATTCCATGAATCCTTTTGACATTCTGGAATGACTATTTTCTTTGTGACTAGGTGTAGCTTTTGTATAATATACAATTTTATAAAATATTTGTTGGGAGAGGGGGCAGAGTCAAGATGGTGGAGTAGAAACAGGACCTCCATGCAGCTCCGGCTCTCACCATCTCCAATCCGTGTAAAAGGAGACTCTGAACAAACTTTGGAGCTACAGAATCCACAAAATGACACAGAGAAGCTAACGTCCCGCTGAGGACAGCCTGGCAGGAAGCAGCCAGCACAGCATTCTGGGGGCTGAGCCCAGCCCCATACTGAGGTTTTAACCCCAGGGCGGGCCTGACCAGCAGCCAGCTGGAGGGACTCCAGATCACCAGCAGCTGTGGCGGTCCAGAATTATCAACACATAGATGCAAAGGACAAAGTTAGAGGTCAGTACAGTGTGGATTCTGGGACCCAGTAGTTGGGAGCACCTTGGCTTTTGCCCCCGGGGTGAGAAGCCGCTGAGGGCTGTGGCACAGCTGCCGCCACGTGGCAGCTTCAGCTCCTGGCCTGCAGAGTGTAGGGAGACCAAGTGACCAGTCTGAGGGGTAATCACTCTTGCTTTAACCTGCTTGGATCTGGATTGCGGTCTAGGGTGGAGGTCCTGGGGTATGTGACCAGCTTGCCAGAGTATGTGGAGGCTTCAGAGAGGGTACCCAACTAATACCTCAGGAGCTGAGAAAACCCCAGCATTTGGTATGAAGCTCCCCTGTCTGGTAGCAGAGTCCTACTGTGGCAAAAAGCCCAAAAGTCAAGTAATTGAGAGGCAACATGGCCAGGCAAAGGAAGCAAACTAAACAGAAGAATCCAATATTAGACTCCTATTTTGGGGACAAAAAGGATTAAAGCATGGAACAGGAGGAAGACAGTGAAGTCAGAACTCCTGCACCAAAAGCTTCAAAGGAAAATACGAGCTGATTACAGGCTATAGAGGACTTTAAGAAGCAGATAAGAGAAGTGGAGGAAAAATTGGGAAGAGAAATGAGAACAATGCAAGAAAATTATGAAATGAGAGTCAACAGCCTGACTGAGGAAAATAACACCTTAAAAAATAGACTAACTCAAATGGCAAAAGAGGCTCAAAAAGCCAGTGAGGAGAAGAATGCCTTAAAAAGCCAAATTTTCCAGATGGAAAAAGAATCTCAAAAGTTCACTGAGGAGAATCATTTCTTCAGAATTAGATTGGAGCAAATGGAAGCTAATGACTTTATGAGAAATCAAGATGCTGTTAAACAGATCCAAACAAATGAAAGAATAGAAGGCAATGTGAAATATCTCATGGGAAAAACCACTGACCTGGAAAATAGATCCAGGAGAGATAATTTAAAAATTATTGTACTACCTGAAAGCCATGATCAAAGAAAGAACCTAGAAATCATCCTCCAAGAAATTCTCAAGGAAAACTACCCTGATGTTTTAGAAGTAGAGGGAAAATTGCCCTACATTCCCCCCTCTAAAAAAAAGAGGAAGGGAATAGAGTATTGGGGAGAAACATTTCAATTGTCATATGGAGAAAGTTAACTGTCATGGGTAAGAGAGAAAGGACTAAGAAAATTTCTTTTTTTGTTTTGTTTTGATTTTTTTTGCTTTTTGGAGGGCAATTGGGGTTAAGTGACTTGCCCAAGGTCACATGGCTAGTTTTTGTGTTAAGTATCTGAAGCCAAATTTGAACTCAGGTCCTCCTGACTCCAGGGCCAGTGCTCTATTCACTGTAAGAAAATTTCTTTACTGAGAAGCTGATTGAGTTAACCATCATATTAGAGAAAAAAATGAAGAGATATTTTGAAAGAAATAAGTTTAGTGGTGGGTAGGTGGTGCAGTGAACAGAGTACCAGCCCTGGAGTCAGAAGGACCTGAGTTCAAATCTGGCCTCAGACACTTAACACTTACTAGCTGTGTGACCTTGGGCAAGTCACTTAACCCCAATTGCCCTGCATTCCCTCCTCCAAAAAAGCAAAAAAAAAAAATTATTTTAACTCTTATCCTGTGATGAAGATGTTCTGTAGAGAAGATATTCTAAAGAGAAAGCTGGAGAGATTTTGATTAGCATCCTGAGAAGACTGAATGATAAAACTATACTTCTGGTACTGTTGAGAAGGCAGCAATTGCAGTTTATTGTTGAAGATAACTCTGGCTATAATTTTTCTCAACTGATATATTGCTGAAATATTTAAATATGTCTCCTCATTGTTTGTTACATTGTCAATAAATTGCTTAGCTAGTAATAGCAATGTTTCTCTAAGCCTATGAGAATACGATTTTACATTGAGATAAATGAAAACTTATGAGACAAATAGATTTCTTCAATTTATTTATAAATTGGGTAGGTAACTGATTGATTAATAAGAGAAATTATTCATCTCTATTTAATTTATGGGGAAATTTGGGAATAAATCCCTTGATTTCTATATGACCTATGTAGAGAATTGATAAGGAAATGAGCCAGTGAGAGAGAGTGGTGGTTGGGTTGGTTGTTGACTAGAATAGTTCACTGCACCCCACACAGTCTACATAAACATTGTTATCTCTAACCCTATCATACACACATTATTACAACATCTAAATGTATTGTGTTTTGTATATATTTCTAACAGTCAAGGAAGCAGTCAATCAAATGGTATTCCCCATTGTGTTACATTTACTATTAATGTGAATTTGATGTTTGCAGAATGTTTTGTTGCAGAGACTTAAACAGTGACTATGGGTAGAAATTTACACCACCCTCAATAACCCTTTCTGCAGAAACTATGGATATTATTGCCATGTCTTTAAAAGGTTAGAGATACATGATTTGGACAAAAGGGTGACACCATAAGCAAATTAGGAGAGCAAGAAATGGTTTACCTGTTCGATCTGTGGAGAAGGGAAGAATTTATAACCAAATAAGATAGAAAACAAGAAATAAAATGGATAATTTTGATTACACTAAATTCTTAAAATTTTGTACAAAAAAACCCCAATGCAACCAAGATTAAAAGGAAAGCAGAAAAATGGTGAATACTTTTTACAACAAGCATCTCTGATAAAGGTCTAATTTCTCAAATACATAGAGAATTGAGCCAAAGTTTTAAGAATATAAGTCATTCCCCAATTGACAAATGGTCAAAAAATATGAACAGGCAGTTTTCAGATGAAGAAATCAAAGCCATCTATTGTCATATGAAGAAATGCTCTAAATCACCATTGGTTAGAGAAATGTAAATTATAACAACTCACACCAATCAGATTAGCTAATATGACAGAAAAGAAAAATGATGAATCTTGGAGAAAATGGGAGAAAACTGGGTTACTAATACACTGTTGGTGCAATTGTGAACTGATCTAACCATTTTGGAGAATGATTTGGAGCTATACTCAGAGTAATCAAATTGTGTATACCGTTAGATCCAGAAATACCACCATTAAATCTATATCCCAAAAAGATTATAAAAATAGGGGAAAGACCTACATGTACAAAAATATTTATAGCAATTCTTTTTGTGGTAGCAAAGAATTGGAAATTGAGAGACTGCCCCTCAATTGGGGAATGGCTAAACAAGCTGTGGTATAGGAATGTAATGGAATACTATTGTGCTTTAAGAAATGACAAGCAGGTGGATTTCAGAAAAACCTGGAAAAACTAATATACACTGATGCAAAGTGAAATGAGCAGAACCAGGAGAACGTAACAACCATGTGCGATGACCAGCTATGATTAACTTAGCTCTTCTCTCCAGAGAAAAAACTGATGGAGTCTGAATACAGATCAAAGTATACCATTTTCACTTTCTTTCTTTTTTATGTGCTTTTTTCTTTTGTTCTGTTTTTTCGTTCACAACATGTCTAATATGGAAATGTTTTATGTGATTGCACATATATAACCTAAATAAAATTGTTTACCATCTTAGGAAGGGGGTAGGAGAAACAAAGGGGAAGGAAATTTGAAACTCAAAATTTTATATTAAAAAACAATGTTAAAAATTGTCTTCACATGTAATTGGAAAAAAAAATACTATTTAAAAGAGAATAAAAAGGGCAGCTAGGTGGCCCAGTGAATAGAGCACTGGCCCTGGAGGCAGGAGGATCTGAGTTCAAATCCGGCCTCAGACACTTAACACAAAAACTAGCCATGTGACCTTGGGCAAGTCATTTAACCCCAATTGCCCTCCAAAAAGCAAAAAAAAAAAAAATTAAAATTAAAAAAATAAAAGAAAAAAGGTAAGAGAAAATGAGGGAATTCCATTAAATGCAGTAGTGAAAGGAGTCTGTATTGTGAGAAAATTAAGATTAAACTACCATTTCCCCAGGAAAAAAAAAAGGACAGAGTTAACTGTCATCTGTGAAAGTCTATGACAGGACTAAGAGTTAGCTGTCATCTTGCAAAAGACTGAAACTAAGGAGATTTAATTATCTATGTGAGAGATTGGAATTGAACGGGGTTAATCAGCATAAAGAGTCATCTGAGAAGAGACTGTAAAGAGGACTAGAAGAGTTTAACTCTTATTTTATGAAGTAAAATGTTATAGAGAATTCCTTAGACCTGAATAAGTATCCTTAGAGAACCATTTCCAGGGTTGAAGAGGAGTTATTTTGTCATCATTGGTGAGAATATTCCATTTCATATCTCTTTCCTATGATTTTTAAGAGCATAAAGATGATTCTGGCTATAAACTTTACCCCTTGAATATACATTATAAATACTTAATTATGTCTTTGTATTGTTATTTACTATTTTAATCAATTATATGAGCAGCAACACTGCCAAATCTATGAGAGTAAGGGGAGGAGGGAAGCTAATAAAGAAAAAAATGTCTATAAATTGAGGTGGGTACTCAGAGCTAATTAATCAATGAGATTTTGCATTTCCATTAATTTAAAGAAAAGGAAAGGAAACACCAGAATGTACCTCCTGATTTTCTCAGAACCCAGGAAGAAAAAATATTAAGGAAACACCAATAGCAGGAAGAGATGTATAAGAATTGGTGTAGTTGTATGTACATACACTGTCCATCTATCCAGAGTTCAGGTGAAGACTCATTGCCTTTAACTTGTTCTGTGAAGTTTGGATTCAGTCAAAGGGCAGCACTTGAGGACCTGAGGGCCATATGTAGCCTCAAGGCTGCAGGTTCCTGACTCCTGCTCTAAACCCATTCAAATGATTTTAGCATTCAAATCTTCCCCATTCTGACTCTACCCTATCCTCACAGACCTATCTTCTAGAACTTCTATTCTCCTACACAAAATAGATGCTCTAAGCAAAGTGGGCCATTTGCCCTGCTTTGCCCTAATATGCCTTATATGTGTTCTCACGTCTTTATCTTCATATCATTCCCATTATAGCCAGTCTCCATTCAACCTCCAACTATACTATTCAGCCAATCTTTTAAGCGAATTTCCATCTAAACTATCCATCCTTAAAGGCCTAGATCAAATATCACTGCCTCCATAAAGCCTTTTCCCCAATTGGAAGCGATTTCTCCCTCCTCTGAATTCCTATATCACTTTACACCACTCACATGGCACTTATCACAAGCTTCCTTGGATTGCCACTCCCCAAATTTATCTTCCCCATTGTACTGTAAGCTGCTTGAGTACAGAGACAGTGGCTTGAACATCTTTGTACACCCCATAGTTCCTTGTATAATGCCTTATACATAGCATATGTTCAAAAGATACCTATTGAATGAATAAATCAATGAAGTTAAACATTACAAAAACCTAAATTAGAGGTAGAGGGAGAATGAGAGGGCTCTAATAGAAGTGATATAGCAAGAGAAAGGGAAAGAAACAAGAAAAGAGACAGAGATAGGCAGATAAAGACGGAGAGCAGACAGAGAGGAAGAGAGAGATAGAGAGAGAGGGAGACAAGAGAGGGGGAGAGGGGAAGGAAACAGAGGAAGAAACAGTAGGGGGAGGGGAGATGAGAAACAGAAAGAGTGAAATTCTCTCCTTCAGCTTTCACTCCTACTCAAACCCAAATCCACTTTCATAAAGGAAATTATTTCTACATAGCAATAGCTGTAGCTCACCATAGAGGTTGGGTCAATAAACTAAGCATTGAAACCCTGTGACTGGACCCTTTAAGGTAGTGGGTAGGGAGGGGGAATGAATGGAGGGAGGAGTGTTGCAGCAACTTGTTCCTAATTTTTGTCTTCAAATCTAACAATTTTAATGAGAAGACTGACTAAATACACCCTAGAGCTACCTGACGTGAATAAATCCCATAAGCCATGAACAATTAACTCAGCCTACCTAGTCTGTTTCATGATAATACCACAGTCCAACAATATATTTCTGTTATGATCTTGAACAGTCTGTGTGGCCTGGGAGTCTCTGGGTCGGCCTCACCTGTCAGTAGGATGACAAAGTAAGGATATTCTAGGCATCTGTCACTTTGAGGCCCAGACCCAGAGGCAGAGCCCTTTTCCTTTTAAAGTCCCTGTTTTAGGATTATCATGTCAGTCAAATCCTGAAGACTTTGGGATCAATGGTTCTCCTTACTGAAGTTTTTTTAAAAGAGCATAAGACTAGTAGTTAGGAGACCTGAGTTCTAATTCTGACATTTCCACTTACTATGTGAGTAACCCGAAAAATCAATTCACTAAATGGTGGCAGAGTGCTGGACCTGGAGACAGGAACGTTTGAATTCAGATCCAGCCTCAGATACTTCCTAACTGTATGATCCTGGGTAAGTCACATTACCTCTCTTTCCCTCACATTCTTCATCTAAAAATGGGAATAATAACATCATCTACTTCCCAGGGTTGTTATGAGGATCAAATGAGATAATATTTGTAAAGCACTTTGTAAACCTTAAAACACTATATAAATGTTCACTGTTCTTTTGGTTTCTGCATCTGTGTGATGAGGGGAGTATCCTTCTTGGCTATTTTCAGGAAGGGTGGCATTGCTGGTACATGGTCAGATCCCTAAGTCTTAGACCAGGAGTGGGAAACCTGTGACCTCCAGGCCATGTGTGGCCCTCTAGGTCCTCAAGTGCAGCCTTTGACTGAATCCAAACTTTACAGAACAAATCCCCTTGATAAAAGGATTTGTTCTGTAAAACTTGGAATCACAGGACCTAGAGGGCTACATTAGGCCTTGAGGCCACAGGCTCCCCAACCCTGTCTTAGACCCTCCCTCTAGTCTTGTCCTCATCCTGACTGGTTACAAATGAACAAACCAGTAATTTCTCTCCAGTTCTTCATCATTTACACAGCCCCTTCTCAGGCCTCAGTGTATTGGACAAATCACTTAACCCTGTTTGCCTCAGTTTCCTCATCTGGAAAATGAGCTGGAGAAAGAAATGGCAAACTAGTCCAGTATCTTTGCCAAGAAAATCCCAAATGGGGTCATGAAAAGTAGATTATAATTGAAAAATGACTGAATGACAACACTGCATCTTTTAGGATTAAAGGATTTTATTTCATTATTCTAGATTACACATTGTTTTCACCTACATTCTTCCATTATCTTGATAGCACAGCTGTGTAGTAGGTAGAGCAAGTAATGTTATTATACCCATTATACAGATAAGGAAATGAAGCCTCAGGGAGATTTTCATTTGCCCAAGGTTACACATCCAGTAACAAGCTAGAACCTAACTAGGTCTTCTGACTCCCAATTCAGTATTCTTTCTCATATTTGCCATCTCACAAACCAGCACAGTCTTACTTGCTCTAGATACGTGGGCATGTGGGAAAGTATTTCTAAGGCTGCCTTATTACCAAATCATTCATTCCTTCAACGAGCATCTATTAAGTGTTTACTGTATACGCTATACAGTAGTCTGTGCGCTATCTGACTTTTTACCCGTTAGTTCATTAATCAAACATCACCCACTCTTTGTTGTGCTGTACAACTTGAGAAGAGCTCCCACATGCCTTCTCTTTCAGCATCTTGCAAGCTGTTAGGCAATCGTCCCAGTATCAGAGACAGTGTGGCCTAGTGGAAAGTTTACTCATCTTAGAGACAGGTAACCCTTGGGTTCCATTCTCTCCTATGACATTTACTAGCTGTGTGATTATGGGCAAGCTGTAAAACCCCTCTCAGCCTGTTTTCCCATCTATAAAATGGGAATGATACTATAGTGACTGCAGACCAAGTGAGATAGTGTCTATAGAGCATTTTGCAAACCTAAACTTTCTATATAAAAATCGGTTAGCCATTACAATTTCTTGCATTCTTAATGCTTTGCCCCACAAGACATCACTTGCCAGCAAACCCTGATTCCTGTTGTCAAGCAGAGAGGCTAGACGGCTCAGATAGGAGATTCTGAAAGGATCATTTCCTAAATAACCCAGACATAAATGACTGAAGCGCCTGGCTCCCTGCTGCAAAAACAGAGGGGCTATTTTCTGACTCTAATGTTGACTTAGCTTCTCCAAAATTTATGTGAGCCTCTGGGGCCCTTTTCCCTGCCAATTTATGACCACCTGTCTTGGGGGAGTATATAAATTACACTTATGACAATTTAAATCTCAGTAAGAGATAAGAGAGAGACACCTAGGTTGGCTGCACTGTCTCACGGAGCATTAGAGGCAATTAGGCCCAGATTGTTGGGATGTATGAACACTTGTAATAGATCAGCACAAGGGCATCAGTTTCCCGTTGGACATTCTCATTGTGTTTACCTTTGTGCCTGGAGTCAATTATCCCCCTCTAACAAATACGCACTCACAAATGGAGGAGGGGCAGAAAATATAGAGGTATTGCATGGCAGAGTCTGGGGGCCACAGAGGTACAAGAATCACAGTGAACTTTTTCACTCCGGAGGGCAAAGGTGACCATATTAAAGTCCGAGATCCTACGGTATCTGAGAGGACGAGAAGAGGCAACGTTTAAAGGGAACAACAGTGACTTACCAAAGGGACATCCCAGCAGCAGGAAAATGTGAAGGGGCCAGTGCTTTCCTATTTAAAGAGGCTTGGCTACCGAGACCCTTAAGGAGAGTCACATAACAGATGCAGCTAGGTGGTGCAATGAAGAGCACAAGGCCTGAAGTCACGAGGAAATGACTTTGACACTTACAAGCTAAGAGACCCTGGGAAAGTCACTTAACCTCTGTTTGCCTCAGTTTCCTCATCTATAAAATGGGGGCAATAACCTCCCAGAGTTGTTGTGAGGATCAAATGAGATAATTGTTAAGTACCCAGCACAGAGCTTGGCACATAGTAAATGTTACATAAATGTTAGCTAGTAGTAGGACTAGTAGTTGTTTGTCTTTTGTTTTTGAAGAAGACGAATGACTTCACAAGACTTAAGTGAGACAGAGTCGTACAAAGTTGTCAGCCTCACCCTCTCTTCCAGGGTCATCCAAGTCCAGTGGCAAGACAAAAATCAGGATGACTGGTGATGGCCCAGAATATAGTGGATGACCTTTGCAGCTAGGTGGCACGGTGGGTAGAGTGCTGGGCTTACCTCATCTTCCTGAGTTCAAATCTTGTCTCAGACACTTACTAGATGTGTGACCCTGGGCAAGTCACTTAACCCTGTTTGCCTCAGTTTCTTCATCTGTAAAATGAGCTGGAGAAGGAAATGGCAAAACCACACCAGTATCTCTCCCAAGAAAACCCCAAAAGGGGCCATGAAGAGTCAGACATGATTGAACAACAAATAATAGCAATAGGAGTAGTAGTGGTAGTAGTAGTGGTGGTGGTGGTAGTAGTAGTAGTAGTAGTCATAGTCGTAGTGGTGCTGGTAGTAGTAGTAGTAGTAATGGTAGTAGTAGTAGTAGTAGTGGTGGTGGTGGTGGTGGTGGTAGTGGTGGTGGTAGTAGTAGTAATAGTGGTGGTAGTAGTAGTTGTAGTGGTGGTGGTGGTGGTAGTAGTAGTAGTATAAAGAATCCCTAGTTTGGAGTCAGGCGATCTGGTTTGAATATCAGTTCTACTACACTTGAGCTATGTCCTTGAGCAAATCAATAAACCTCTTTAAGTGCTAGAGTTGGAAAGACTGGAGTTTTAATAACTGATTGAGTTATGTATCTAAAGTCTTTTATAAACCATAATGTGATATATAAAAGTCAGCTGTTGTTACTATTCACCTCTTTGGGTCTAAGTTTCTCATCTAAAAAATTATGGGGTTAGTTTCCAGGATCCATTGAGAATCTAAAATCCTGCAATGCCAGGTATTAGGCAGTATCTGTCCTGGATTCACAAATCTAAGTGCCCAGTGGTCTCTGCTTCGCCATACCTCCTTAGGGTTTCCAAGGGTTCCTTCTTGTTCATGACGCCAGTGTCTGGATCTACAGTTGTTAAAATGCACCTAAATAAAATACAGCAAACAATAGATCATAGCTGGAAATGAGTGTCCATGCCTGGTTCTTCCAATGGTGTACAACACTTACCGGCCACAAGCCATTATCCTTTTCATTTCCACATCACCAATGAGGATTTTATTCCACGAATCCTAGGAAATAGGCAAAATTCACGTTTATGTCATCACCCCTAAAGTACTTGTCTTGAACATTCACTATAAAAATTGCTTCTAAATTATTTAGCAACAAGTCATAACAAGGATGTGATGTGATGCTCACACCACCCACAACTATATAGCCTCTATATAGTACTTTGTCATCACAAAGCATTTTTATGTATACTACCTTCTTTTGATCCTTGAAACAACTCTGTGGATGCAAATATTATTTTCCCCCTTTTACAGGTAAGAAAATTGTGGCTCAAAGAGAGTAAGAGATTTGCTCATGGCCACAGAGACAGTAAGCAGAGAATTCACGACTTCGATCCAGGGTTCCTGATTCTCACTTCAAAATTCTTTCAAGTATTACCAAGCTGCCTTTTCTGGGAGAATGGAAAACACTGATAGTCTTAGTCTTCTCCTTGCCCTGCCTTTGTTATGTGCCACTCTTCCCTACCTAGCTGGAATCTCTCTCTCTCTCTCCCTCCTTTTAATTCACCTCTTGTATGTTCAAAACCTGGCTCAAAACTCACCTCCTTCAAACTGGCTATGATCAAATGAGATATTTGTTAAGTACTTACAGCAGTACCTGGTACATAACAGGTGCTCAATAAATGCTCATTTTCTATGTGATCTTTGGCAATTCATTTACTTTCTCCGGGCCTCAATTTCCTCAATGCTCTCATCCCTTTCAGCTCCAATAATCTATGAAATGATGAACCTGTTTTATTGATGAGGGCATTCCACCAACCAATACTGATTATACTGCTACCTTTTCATTCTTCATGACTCTGAGCCCTTTTTCCCACAATTTCTCCTAATGAAGATGTCCTTGTTCCTTCAGTTTCTTGGGGACACTCATGGCTGTCCCTCTATTGTCACTATTCTCATGATATGACCAGGCCACCTCATTGGTGGTCATGTCTTCCATAAAGTTTTTCACTGTTTCTTCTCACGCACATATCGTCATAGGTAACATGCCTCGTGTATACTTATTCAAGGAAGGCTGACATTTCAAAACACTTTAAACCAACGATTATTTCTTGGGCACTTATTATTCACAAGAAACTGCCTTAGGAACCAAGGGTGATATAAAGAAGTATAAGCCACAGTTCCCTCCTTCAAAGAGTTTACAATCTATATGACATCATGAAAAAGTTCACAAAGAGTTAAGAAAGACAAATCGTTCAAGACCTCAGTCACAAGCTATTCAAAGATACTCAGCCCTTGATTATTTACCAAATGAAGTAGGGAGATACCAATTGCCACAGAATTTTAAAGAAGGAATGATATGAGATGAGCCCTGAAAGACTGGTAGTCTGGACCCTGAGATCCCACTGCTAGGCAAACACCTCAAGAGGGTCAAAGATAGAAAGATTCTATATATGCTAAAATGTTAATTGGAGTATTTTTGTGGTAGTAAAGGACTGGAAAAAATTAGATGACCATCAACTGGAAAATGGTTGAATAAATTATGTCTCATAAATTTAATGGAATATTACTGCACTAAAAGAACTGACATAATGAAGAATTCAAAGAAAGGAGGATTATGAATTGATGCAGAATGAAGTGAGAAGAGACAGCAAAATAATATATACAATGACTACATTGATGGAAATGGAAAGAATGATAAAATGAAATTGAAAGTTACACAATTATAATTATAAAAATTGGGCCCTGGGAAGAAACATGAAAATGAACCTTCCTCTCCCCATTCTGGATGCTATGGGTGTGAAATCTTACATACAATGTCAGATGTAACCCACGTGTTCAATAATTTTGCTGACCTACTTTTTTCTCTTTTTAAAAAATCTTCGTTGGTTTCCAGAGTCAAGATGTCAGAGTAGAAACAGGACTTTTGCATGGCTCCCACACCCACCTCCTCCAATTCATGTAAAAAATTACTCTAAACAAACTTTGGAGCTACAGAACCCACAAAATGACAGAGAAAGGCTAACTTCCCACTGAAGACAGTCTGGCAAGGCAGCAGGAAGGGCTCAGCACAGTGCTCTGGGAGCCCAGCCCAGCCCTGCATGAGTTGGAGGTTTTAGCCTCAGTGCAGCCACAACCAGCTGCCGGCTGGAGGGACTTCAGATTACCAGCAGCTGTGGTGGTTTCCAGAATTATCAACCCATAGATACCAAAGACAAAGTGAGAGGACATGTAGTGTGGACTCTGGAAACTGGGAGTTTAGGAGTGAGGTCCAGCCTTTATCCCCTGGAGGGAGAAAGGACTTTGGTGCAGCAGCCGCCACCACGTGACAGCTTCAGAGCTCCTGGCTTGCAGATTGTAGGGGGACCAAGTGATCAGTCTGAGAGATAATCACTCTTGCTTTAACCTTCTTGGATCTGGATTGCTGTCTAGGGTGGAGGTCATGGGGTACATAACCAGTTTGCCAGATCATGTGGAGGCTTCAGAGAGGGCACCCAACTAATACCTCCAGCAGCTGAGAAAACCCCAGTGATTGGGACAAAGCTTCCCTTTCTGATAACAGAGTTGTACTGTGGCAAAAAGCTCAAAAGTCAATTGAGTGGCAACATGAGCAAGCAAAGGAAGCAAAGCAAGCAGAACAATCTGACATGAGGCTCCTATTTGGGGGACAAAAAAGATCAAAGCATGGAACAGGAGGAAGACAACAAAATCAGAACTCCTGCACCACAAGTTTCCAAGAAAAATATGAGCTGGTTAGAGGCCATAGAGGAGCTTAAAAAGGATTTTGAAAACCAAATAAGAGAAATAGAGGAAAAATAGTAAGAGAAATGAGAATGACGCAAGAAAATTATGAAATGAGAGTCAACAACCTGACTGAAGAAATTAACACCTTAAAAAATAAACTAACTCAAATGGCAAAAGAGGCTCAAAAAGCCAATGAGGAGAAGAATGCCTTAAAAAGCCAAATTTGCCAGATGGAAAAAGAAGCTCAAAAGCTCACTGAGGAGAATCATCCCTTCAGAATTAGATTGGAGAAAATGGAAGTTAGTGACTTTATAAGAAATCAAGATACTATTAAATAGATCCAAACAAATGAAAAAGTAGAAGGCAATGTGAAATATCTCATTGGAAAAACCACTGACCTGGAAAAGAGATCCAGGAGAGATAATTTAAAAATTATTGGACTCCTGAAAGCCATGATCAAAAAAAGAACCTAGAAATCATCCTTCAAGAAATTCTCAAGGAAAATTGCCCTAATGTTTTAGAAGCAGAGGGAAAAATAGAGGCTGAAAGAATCCATCACCTCCTGGAAAAGATCTCAAAAAGAAAATTCCTAGGAATATTGTAGCCAGGTTCCAGTGTTCCCAGATCAAGGAGAAAATATTACAAGCAGCCAGTAAAAAACAATTTGAATATTGTGGAAACACAATCAGGATAACACAGGATCTGGCAGCTTCTACACTGAGGGATTGAAGGTCTTGGAATATAATATTCCAGAGGTCAAAGGATCTGGGATTGAAACCAAGAATCACCTACCCAGCAAAACTGAGTATCATGTTTCAGGGGAAAATATGGTTATTCAATGGAATAGAGGACTTTCAAGCATTCCTGATGAAAAAACTAGAATTGAATAGAAAATCTGACATTCAGATACAAGAAGCAAGAGAAGCATGAGAAGGTAAACAGGGAAAAGAAATCATAATGAACTTATCAAAGTTGAACTATTTACATTCCTACGTGGAAAAATGATAATTGTAACTTATAAAACTTTTCTCAGGATGAGAATAGTTGAAGGGAATAGAAGTGTGTGTGTGTGGGGGGGGGTGTATATATACATACACATACATATATGTCTATATAGAAGGGTATATGGGCATATGAATATCTATATATGTGAGTGTATGTATATATGTGTACAGGTATACACAGATAGAGGGCACAGAACTAATTTAATGGGATGATACTTAAAAAGTGAAATTAAGAGGTGAGAGAGGAATAAATTGAGAGGAGATGGGGAGAGACAGAATGGGGTAGATTATCTCATATAGAAGAGGCAAGGGGAAACTGTTACAATAGAGGGGAAGGACAGGAAGGCAAAAAGGAATGAGTCAACCTTATTCTCACTGAATTTGGCTTAGGGAGGGAATGACATACACATTAAATACAGTATCTCACCCTACAGTAGAGTAGGGAGGAAGGGGATGAGAGGGGGGAATGATGAAAAGGAGGGAGGGATGGGGGAGAGGGGAGTTGGATGCACCCACTTTTGAAAAGGGACAAGATCAAAGTAAAGAATAGAACAAGTCAGGGTGGGATAGGATGGAGGGAAATATAGTCAGTCTTTCACAATATATCCACTATGGAAATGTTTTGCATAGCTACACATGTACAACCTATATTGAATTGCTTATCTTCCCAGTAAGGGTGGGTGACAAGGGAGGAAGGGAATGATTCTGGAATTCAAAGTTTTAAAATCAAATGTTTAAATATATATAATTATTATTATTATTTTATATGTAACTGGGAAATAAGATATACAGGCACTGGGGCATTGAGATCCACCATGCCATACTGGAAAGTCAGAGGGGAGATGGGGGAAGATTTGGGAAAGAGCAAATTGGGGGAGGGGATATTCAGTGGGATAGCTATTTTGGGGTGGTGGGTAGGGGAAAAATGGGGATAAAATTTGTAATTCAAATCTTATGGAAATGAATGATATAAACTAAAAATTTTTAAAGGAGAGAAAAAATTAAAAATTAATAAAAAAAACTTTGTTACAAGGGAAGGCTCACTATGAAAAGGAAAAGAATGGAGTAAAAGGGATATTTAAGAAATGAGATACTATAATGTAACATGTTTTGCAAACCTTAAGTACTATATAAATGCTGGCTATTATTATAATTACATTCAAACAAAAGGCTTCAATAAAAAAAATTTTAAAAGAAGGATGGTTATGATTGAAAGGTTGAAAGTATAGGAAAGATAGAGGACATTTTACTTGAGATATTCTAAATATTTCTAACAGAAATCAGAAATGTAACAGGGAGACAAAGGACAGTTACACATTTTCATTGAGTGTGGTGGGGGAAGGCAGCTAGATGGCACAGTAGATAGAGTGCCAGGACCTGAAGTCAGGAAGGCTCATGTTTTGGGTTCAAATCCAGCCTCAGATAGTTCCTAGCTGCATGACCCTAAGCAAGTCACTTCATCCTGTTTGCCTCAGTTTCCTCATCTGTAAAATAAGCTGGAGAAAGAGATGGCAAACCATTCAAGTGTCTTTGCCAAGAAAACTCCAATTGGGGTCATAAAGAGTCAGTCACAACTGAAACAAGAGGATGGGGCAAAAGTCACATTTTTTTTCATATTTCAAATGCTTTATTAACTTCTGATTTATATCATTCATTTCCGCCAGATTTTGAGTTACAAATTTTTTCCCCGTTTTTCCCCTACCCACCACCTGAAAATAGCAGTCCCAAACTACTCTGTCCCATATTTTCTCCCATACCCCTTTCGACTTTTCCAGTAGGGCATGGTGGATCTCTATGCCCCAGTGCCTATATATCTTGTTTCCCAATTACATGTAAAATAGCATTAATAATAGTATATACATATATATACATATATATATATATGTTTTTTAAAACATTTGATTTTAAAACTTTGAATTCCAGATTCATTCCCTTCCTCCCTTGTCACCCACCCTTACTGGGAAGTTAAGCAGTTCAGTATAGGTTGTACATGTGTAGCTAATTCAAAACATTCACATAGTAGATATATTGTAAAAGACTGACTATATTTCCCTCCCTCCTATCCCACCTCCCACTTGTTCTATTCTCTACTTTGATCCCATACCTTTTCAAAAGTGGGTGCTTCCTTGGGGTGGCTAGGTGGCACCGTGAGTAAAGCACTGGCCCCAGAGTCAGGAGGACCTGAGTTCAGTTCCGGCCTTAGACATTTAACACCCACACAAAAAAACTAGCCATGTAACCTTGGGCAAGTTACTTAACCCCAATTGCCCTCCAAAAGGCAAAAAAAAAAGTGGATGCTTCCAACTTCCCTTCCCCCAGCCTGCCCTCCCTTCCATCATCCCCCCTTTCATCCCCTTCCCCCCTACTCTCCTGTAGGGTGTGATACTCTATTTAGTGTGTATTTCATTCCCTCCCCAAGCCAAATTCAATAAGAATAAGGTTGACCCATTTCCTATTGCCTTCCTGTTCTTCCCTTCCATTGTAACCATTTTCCCTTGCCTCTTCTATATGAGATAGTTTACCCCAATCTGTCTCTCCCCATCTCCTCTCATCATATTCCTCTCTCACATCTTAATTTCACCTTTTAAGTATCATTCCTTCCTATTAAATTGGTCCTGTACCCTCTATCTATGTATACCTGTAAACATGTATACACACATTCACATATGTATTCATATGCCCATATACCCTCATATATATATTTATTTATATTCCCTTCCACTATTTTCATACTGAGAAAAGTTTAATCAGTTACAATTATTGTTTTTCCATGTAGGAATGTTAATAGTTCAACTTTGATAAGTTCCTTATGATTTCTTTTCCCTGTTTACCTTCTCATCCTTCTCTTGCTTCTTGTATCTGAATGTCAAATTTTCTATTTAACTCTGGTTTTTTCATCAAGAATGCCTGAAAGTCCTCTATTCCACTGAATGACCATATTTTCCCCTGAAACATGATACTCAGTTTTGCTGGGTAGGTGATTCTTGGTTTTAATCCCAACTCATTTGATCTGCAGAATATCACATTCCAAGCCCTTTGATCCCTCAGTATAGAGGCTGCCAGATCCTGTGTTATCCTGATTGTGTTTCCACAATATTCAAATTGTTTCTTACTGACTGCTTGTAATATTCTCTGCTTGCTCTGGGAATTTCAGAACCTGGCTATAATATTCCTAGGAGTTTTCTTTTTGGGATCTTTTTTAGGAGATGATTGGTGGATTCTTTCAACCTCTATTTTGCCCTCTGGTTCTAAAACATCAGGGCAGTTTCCTTGAGAATTTTTTGGAGAATGATTTCTAGGTTCTTTCTTTGATCATGGCTTTCAGGTAGTACAATAATTTTTAAATTATCTCTCCTGGATCTATTTTCCAGGTCAGTTGTTTTTCCCATGAGATATTTCACATTGCCTTCTATTCTTTCATTTGTTTGGATATGTTTAACAGCATCTTGATTTCTCATGAAGTCATTAGCTTCCATTTGCTCCAATCTAATTCTGAAGGAATGATTTTCCTCAGTGAACTTTTGAGATTCTTTTTCTATCTGGCAAGTTTGGCTTTTTAAAGCATTCTTCTCCTCATTGGCTTTTTGAGCCTCTTTTGCCATTTGAGTTAGTCTATTTTTTAAGGTAGTATTTTCCTCAGTCAGGCTGTTGACTCTCATTTCATAATTTTCTTGAATTGTTCTCATTTTTCTTCTCAATTTTTCCTCCACTTCTCTTATCTGCTTCTTAAGGTCCTCTATGGCCTGTAACCAGCTCGTATTTTCCTTTGAAGCTTTTGGTGCAGGAGTTCTGACTTCACTGTCTTCCTCCTGTTCCATGCTTTGATCCGTTTTGTCCCCAAAATAGGAGTCTAATATTGGATTCTTCTGTTTGCTTTGTTTCCTTTGCCTGGTCATGTTGCCTCTCAATTACTTGACTTTTGGGCTTTTTGCCACAGTAGGGTTCTGCTACCAGACAGGGGAGCTTCATACCAAACACTGGGGTTTTCTCAGCTGCTGGAGGTATTAGTTGGGTGCCCTTGATGAAGCCTCCACATGCTCTGGCAAGCTAGTCACACACCCCAGGACCTCCACCCTAGACTACAATCCAGATCCAAGCAGGTTAAAACAAAAGTGATTACCCCTCAGACTGGTCACTTGGTCCCCCTATACTCTGCAGGCCAGGAGCAGAAGTTGCCACATGGGGGTGGCTGCACAGCCGAGGCAATGGCTTCTCGCCCTGGTGGCAAAAGCCAACACACTCCCAACTACTGGATCCCAAAGTCCACACTGCACTGACCTTTCACTTTGTCCTTTGCATCTATATGTTGATAATTCTGGACCGCCACAACTGCTGGTGATCTGGAGTCCCTCCAGCCCTTCCCAGCACTGAAACCTCTGGCTCACACGGGCCTGGGCTTGGCTCCAAGACCACTGCACTGGCCGATTCCTGCTAGCCTGCCAGGTTGTCCTCAGCAGGAGGTTAGCTTCTCTGTGTCATTTTGTGGGTTCTGTGGCTCCAAAGTTTGTTCAGAGTCCCCTTTTACATGAATTGGGGAAGGTGGAAGCTGGAGCCACGCGGAGGTCCTACTTCTACTCCTCCATCTTGACTCAGCACCCCCCCCCCCAGTCACATTCTACAAGTGATTTAAATATTGACCTGGCTATTTGGCTTCCTATAGATTCATCCTTTATCAGTCTGAAACCATAACTTACCTACCATGAGACTTTCTCAAAACATGCCTTTAGTTTACCTAATGTTCAGTCTATATGATGTATATATTGCTATATTGGGGGAAGAAAACAAAAACAAGAAAAGTGTTCCTTTCACTGACTTCTTATACCAGAATCAAGCAAGCAACTATTTAGCAAAGCCCTGCTCTATCTAGGATTTTACCACATGGGGGCAATGTGGTCACAAAAAAAAAAAACTGAAAGCTGAAGCAAGAAACTAATATTAAAGTCATAGGAATAGATAGAGACTGGGTCTGTATTTTTATTCATATAGGGAACACCTGGTGGAGGAAATTCTATCTATTCAAGTAAACACTTTCTTTGCAACTTACTGTTTTAGAGGGTTGTGTAAAATGTGCTTGACCAACTTGTTTGGGTACACAGTATGTATCACAGGTGGGACTTGAACTGGGTCTTCTTGGCTCCAATGCCACCTTTAATCCACTAGTCTACCCTCCTTCTCCAATAAAGTTATTGGATCATAAATTTAGAGCTGGAAAGGGTCTTCTCCTTCATTTTATGGATGAGGAAACTGAGACCAAAAAAAGTTAAGTGACTTGTCCAAGGTCCTTTGATTCCAAGGCCAATGTTCTTCATTCATCATTCGTATATGCATTCACTCCCTCAATAAATGTTTACTCATAGCTTAGTATGCATCCAATTTTCTTGATAAAAGATAGTCTCTGCCCTCAAGATTTCTCTACTCATGGAGCACTCTGCCCAGGTAAGCCTGGGTCGTTCTCAGAAAGCTAGCCCTGTGATGACAGGTGCTGAATGTTGCACACTCAGAGGGAAATCTGACTTCTGATTCATGGAGGGACTTCTGGTGCAGGAAAATTCAGAGAAGAAAGAAGAGAAAAGATGAATGAGAAAGAAGATCGGGACTTTGAATGGCAGATGGGAGACCTCCCCAGAGTTTCAGTGGTAAAAATCAGTACTCCTATATGCCCCTTGATTCCCAGAACCTGCACCCCAGAGACTGCTAATGTTAAGATTGCTTCTGAATCAAATAACCCCTTTAATCTTGAGCATCTATCACCTGGGGTACCTAGGGCAGTTAGAGGGCACAGTGGATAGAGCACTGGGCCTAAAGTCAAGAAAGCCTGAGTTCAAATTTGACCTCAGACACTTACTAGCTGTGTAATCCTGGGCAAGTCACTTAATCCTGTCTACCTCAGTTTCCTCATCTGTAAAATGAGCTAGAGAAGGATATGGCACACCATTCCCATTTCCTTACCAAGAAAACTCCAGATGAAGTCACAAAGAGTCATATATGACTGAAACAACTGAACAACAAAAGTCTATCACCCAACCTAATCTGTATTGCTTCCCTTTTTTTGTTTTATTACTTGCTCTGATAAATGTTTTTCTGTTAACTGTGATTATCTTTTCTATAACAATCATTTTTTGGAGGAGAGATAATATGGTTGAGTTCAAGTTGTTACCTTCCCAATTCAAAGCAACCAGCTAAAACCCAAAACATCATATTACTAGGTTAGAAATATGTGATGTTGGGGCGGCTAGGTGGCACAGTGAGTAAAGCACTGGCCCTGGAGTCAGGAGGACCCGAGTTCAATTCCAGCCTCAAACACTTAACACTCACACACAAAAAAAAACTAGCTGTGTAACCTTGGGCAAGTTACTTAACCCCAATTGCCCTCCAAAAGGCAAAAAAGAAAAAAAAAAGAAATATCTGATGTCTAAAAGATATAATTCTAGTCTAATATTCCTCTTAAAGACAAGAAAGCAAAGGAATGATCACCTAGTTATAGCCATCTTCCTACTTTCCACAAAGGCAGAAATGCTAGTCTTGCTTGGGGAAATAGACCTAACCATTTCAGATCTCTATTTATAAATAAATCCCTGTCCTGTGTACCCTTGGTCCTTGTGGCCCAACACAACCTGTCAAACTCAAGCATGGGAATTCAGCTATTTATTATCTAAAATTTTATTTATTATGATTACTTACCATATAAGTACAATTCAATAACTATGTATTAAATACCTATGATTTATAAAGCCTAGTTTCTAAATTAAAAAACAAGAATGCAAGCTAAAACTATGAGCCGTAAGAGAGGTTTAAACAAAACATTATCAGTGCTCAGTGCAGGTAGTAATAACTCTCGCTTCTGCTTGGATAATCAGTTCCCTCATGAGAGGGAGCAGATGAGAGCTTAGCCTAGAAGAGTTTCAACTGCAAAGTATCAGGTAGGAGGGGTGGTGGTGTAGAAAGGTAGCAATGCAAAAAAATAAAAATCAATCCAGTTTTGCTGCAGAGTATGACTTATGTAGAAAAACAATGAGGGAGATGAGACATGAAGATAAGATTGAGACCTGAGGGCCGTATAGTAGAAAGGCTTGAAAAATGAGAGAATAGACTATATTAACTGCATTCTTAATACAAGCAAGAAATAAGCATTTCAGCAATGCCCTGCTATATAAATTTGACCACACGGGGGCAAACTCATCAAAAACAATTCAATTTTAGAAAAGCTGAGTTGGAGGTGCTGGTGGGAAGACAGTTAACTTGAGCTAACGATTAAGGATTTTATCTTGAAGATAATGGGGAATCAATGCAAGGTACAATGGAAAAGAGCGATAAACTTGAAGTGCTAAACTTGGAGTCATGGGTCCTGAGTTTTAATGCCAGCTCAAGCCAACAACAAGCTCTGCACTTACTCCCTGTGTGAGGTAAGGCAAATCTCTGGACTTTTCTGAGCCTCCATTTCCTCATCAGTAAAATGAAGGAGTTGGACTAAATGACTTCTCTGGTTCCTTCCAGTTCTATGATCCTATAGTGGTTCTCAAAAAAAAAATTACATAGAGTCTTCATTTAAGAATACCAGAGGACTTTCGAGGCTACATAATCCAATACCCCCAAAGAAGTTAAGTGACTTGTGTCAGATCACACAGGATATAAGTATCAAAGGCAGGATTTGAACCCAGCTCCTCTGAATCTCAATTCACTGTTTTCCCACTCTAGCATGTTGTTTCTCACAGTAGCCTTAGATAGACACATCTAAGCCTCAATAACATCCAGACTTCAAGGTCTGCTAATAGATGAAGCAGACCACAGTTATAGGGAAAAGAGACTTCAAGATGCCTTCAGAAAAGGCAAAAGTAGAAAGCAAGAGTCCTTCCAAATTTCAGATCACCATACCTATTCTGAGTTTAAACTGTCTCTCTACTTCCATGCAGAGCTAAAATGTCTATGACCAAATACTGCTTGCTTTAGCCCCATGACCCAGACTTTGGCTGGAAAGTCTATGATTGGGAGGGAAAGGAAAGTAGGAAACAAGAATTTCTATAAGTGATTACTACACGCCAGACATTGTACTAAATGTTTTACATGTTATATCATTTAATTGTCACAACAACCCTGAGAGGTAGGTGTTACCATTATCTCCATTGTACAGCTGAGAAAACTGAATCAGAGGTTAAATTACTTGCTCAGGGTTACATACCTAATAAGAGTGTGAGGCCAAATTTGAACTCAAGACATTCTGACTCCCGGTCATCATTCTATCCAATGATCCACCTAGCTGTCACCAGCACCAAGGGAAACAGGTACTAAACCAAATGTGGTTTTTCCTAACAAGGTATATATAGGACCTAGGACTGGTGGATACATTCTATGTTTCATCCAATAGATGCCTCGGCTTTTACTACTCATTTACTACTCATTCACTAATACTAATTAAGAGCATTATTTTAAATCTTGATCTGAGTAAAGGTGCTTAAATGAAGTAACAAAAGGGAAGTCAAAAGGTTGGGGGAGAGGGATAGGAGGAGGTCAGGGCATAAATAGGTGAGAGCAGGAGCCAAAGATTAAGCAATTGCATATTGGATAGATGGAGGGGGCAGGGAAGAGGTGACTGGGAGGTGGTAATGAGAAAGGAAAATAAAAGTCAGATATGAAGGAGAACCTGATAATACTTGGCAAGCTGTCAAACCTGGATAACTAGGAGTATGATGGTATGTATCATCGACAGAAATACAAAATAAACAGAGAAAGTTACTCTAAGTTATGGTATGTGCATTAACTGTAAGTCATCTTTTGGAAAAAAAATGCATCAAAATGGTTCTCTTAAGTACATTCTTACGCAAGCAATAAACACGAGTGTAAGTAATGATCTGGATATCAGTTACCACATAGGAGCAAACTCCCATCTGTTTAACCAGGTTGTGTTTGAGGTGCTGGTGGGACATCAGGTGAGGTGGCAAGGCTAGCAGGGAGCTAGAAATAAAGATTCTGGGGTTATGGGCATTGAAGTTCATGGGAACAGTAGAGAGCATAGAAGGAGAAGGGAAGGCCAAGAGCAGAACCTTGGGCAATGCCTCCAATGCAGCAGTAAAAGGAAAAAATGGGCAATTTAAAGTATAATGGATTTTGACCTAGAACTAGGTTTGAATTCGGCCTCTGCCCCTCAGTACTCATATGACTTCATTTAACATCCCTACACCTGAGGTTTCTCATTTGTAAAATGAGGGCTTACACTGCATGGCCTCCTGTTCTTGCTCTATGGCTCTATGGTCCTAAATCACTTCATCTCTGTTGCCTCCAGTTTCCTCACCTGTAAAATCAGGAAGATGGACTAGATGATCATTAAGGTCTGTCCAACTGACCGCCCAGTCTAGATGCTAGTGTCATTTATCTACCGTCCACCAAGTCATTCTCCCTCCTTAAGAAAAGGAGTTCAATACCCAGCTTGTAGATTTCCTCCCCATCCAAATTCCTACTAGAGGACATGTATGTTGAGGAGTACACAAGTGTTGAGGGAAGACTAATACTCTGGTATAAAGGCATACATTGACCCCAACATACTGATGTCATTTTGGCCCTCTTCGAGTATGAAGAACAACAACTAAACACTATGACCTCTCGATTCTTCATTCTCCTCACTGCCCATGACCCACTCCTCTTCTCCACATCATTTATACAGAGGAATGGTTATACTTTTGCTTGATCTTAGCATTACCCACAGTTGTTCCATTTCATGTTCAAATGCTCAAAATTCCTTCATCCACCCTTCTCTTCTTATGCTTTACCCCTCCTGAACCTTTTCTTCATACTCACTGGGACCCTCCGATACTCTCCCAGATCCTCATTCCTGCTCCCACATCACTTTCCTCCCTTCTCACTCTCACCTTTATGGTTAACCACTTTAACTTGACCTAATCTTTTATTCCTGGATCTCTTGCCTTCCTTATATTATTATGTTCCTGCATTACCAACCCCCAATCCTGTATTATGACAGCCATTAGGTTCTCTCTTACTCCTCTCATTTCACAGAAGAAGAAATTGAGACCCAATCTTTGCCATTAATTGCAGTCATCCTTTGAGGAGGGGGACTCTCTTGCCTACCAGAGTTGAGCCTAAATTATTGATCACTGGTCTATCACCCGCAAGGCCAACCCTTGCCCCATTCCCTAGCCTCCTGGGGATCCAAAGGCCCAAACTTTTGGTTTTTCAGCAAGTAAACTACTATCTCTTTTTATCTACATGTTGTTCAGTTTCAAGATGAGACTGGACTTAGAAACCTAGACACAAAATCTATGGTTCAGTTCTTTCCTTTGGCCAAGATTTGAATGTAGAGAGGTTGAAATGGAATAGGACACATCAGGAGTAGCATGGAGGCATTTCCTTGCATAGGTTCACCGAAGTTGTTTGACTCTCCATAATTATAGCCATGTGCATTAACATTCAGATAGACTTTCATGGTTGAGAAATGCTTCTGCTTCAAGCAATATTGGGAGCAGCCATACTTTAGAGTGGTTTGCTCTCAGAATTCCAGTATTTCAATTGTTATGTAGGCCATGTCATTAACAGTATACTTTCATGGAACAAAAGAGTCCTTATGCACCTCATGGGGATATGTGCCAATGAATTATCTGTCCTAGCCATGTTAGATAACCAGTTTCATAGACATTTACATAGTTATAAACAAAAGCCCCGTGGATTTGAACAGCTGTGCTCAAGAAAACCTCAAGAAACAAATTTAAAGGCCTAAAAGCAACACATCAGTCTTTACTAACACCAGGACACCTCCTAATTGCTTTGAAAAGATCTGCTGACAAAGATATCACTTAATGGACCTTTTAAAGAAATAAAAGTATTCATCCTTTATTGGTTCCCTATGAGATGCCCCTTATGTTGATTCATGAATCAATGTTTCTATTGTATCTGTATGCACAGGTTTGAATTTTGCCTTAGTCTAACCTATACTTATCCTACAGCCTTAGATAAGTTTCTTTTGCTAACTTCCTTTCATCAAAAAGGAATATAATTGCCTTAATGAAAAATAAAGAAAATGCTAGAAATCTCTTCAAATAAAGCATTCTCTAAAAAAAAAATGAGGCCCAGGGAAATTATATGATTTGCATATAGTTCCACAGGATTTGAGGATGCAAGATTTGAACCCAAAACTTCTGAACCAAGAGTCAATGTTTCCACTGGACTCTGCTGCCTCTTATGGATGACTAGAAATAGTCTACTCAGGGAAGTAGTGTCAAGCCATCAGTTGTGTTCTCTTTGTGTGCACTCATGCGCACAAACACACACAATATTGATTTATAAACATAAAACGAGAATGAGGCAATTACAGTGCTATATTAATACCCAATTTGAAACAGGAATCTCCAAATTAGTGTTCTACAACAGAAGTTAACTCCCACTCATATACCTAATTAATTTAGACCACATGTGAATGAATGAGAAATGTTATTATCTAACATTTGCACAAAAAGATTTCTAATAGGCCAAGATATGGGGTGAGGGAGAATGTACAAAAGTAAAGAAGAAGCAAGAAGTTTAGTTTTAGTACGAAAATAACGGAGGTAATATTACTGTTAACTTTCAATTACCCATGGGCTACCTGAACTTCTACTTGACCAACAAGGAGGTTAGGCGAGGGCCCAGAAAGGGATTCTCTGAGTATTATGCAGTTAATCATACAACTATGACCACATGATTTAGTCAAAGGAATAGGGTGCTGAGAGGGAGTGGAATTATCTGGGTTTGGTTGGGAGGGGGGGGGTATCTTTTTGCAAGGGAGAATGCAGAGTAATTGGGGTTAAGTGACTTGCCCAAGGTCACATGACTAGTAAGTGTTAAGTGTCTGAGGTCAAATTTGAACTCAGGTCCTCCTGAATCCAGGGCCAGTGCTCTATTCACTGCACCACCTAGCTGCCCAGAAATTATCTATTTTAAAACTGAATTATCAAAGCCTCTTCTCTCCTCCATTAGTGTAGGAGATTAATGGAGTTAATGACATAGTTTAATAAAGATTTGAGAGAGTTTGTATATAGAGAGACTTTATATAATATAGACATACATATATATGATTATAGAGAGAGATTTTATAGAGAACAGACAAACTCAGTGTAATCACTGCATAATATTTTACTTCCAACCTAATCTGGGAAGCCACATTTCTTTGCCTGTCACATTTCTATGCCTGGTGCTAATTTGACAAGCAGGTATGGTAAAAAATAAAATAAAAAGTTTTTTAAAAAGAGTGCTGGCCTAAGAATCCAGAGAGAACTAGGTTTAAATCCTACCTCTGACCTATGTATGTGGCCAAAGACAGATCACCTCCCCCTCTCCAAGTCTCACTTTCTTCTTCTGTAAATTGTAGATAATGACAGCTTTTATACCCTACTTCAGTGGGTATAAAATTTCAGAAAGTTGTGATGGCCAAGTATGAATGAATGAACACTGAATGAACAAAGGGGCAGGGCACTGTCAGTGAGAACTTTATTTTCATAACCTATTAACACCTATCAAAACTCTCCCCTGGGAGCAGACAAAAAAGATCCTGTAATACCCATTTTACAAATGAGGAAACTGATTTGAGAAATCTAATACTAAAATTTAGACCCCACAACTGCTTTCCTTTATACTAACAAGAGCTCTCCAGGAAAGCTCTTGAAAAAGCTTATAAGCAAAAGCTTATAAAAGATAGAGTTTAAGACAGGATCACAGGATCAGATTTCAAACTGGAAGGGACTTTAGAGGTCACTTGGTTCAACTGCCTCATTTTACAAATAAGGAAACTGAGGCCTAGGTAGGTAAGGTCACACAGGTAATAAGCAGCAAAACCAGGATTCAAACCTAAGTCTTCTCCAAATCCATTCCTTTTTCTACTCCCCCATGCTGCCTACTTCACTTTCCCACAAATTACAACATCCAAAATACAGGTGACAGAGAAGCTAAACAGACTAAAAAATAACGTGCAATAGATATGGCACTGATTGAACTTCCAGGCAGTATCTAACAGTCAAAAGCATCACATGCCCCTCTCTTTCATCCATATATCTCAGGGGTACCAATAGTGTGGCATGCTATGGGAGAAGAGATCAGAATCACCACCATGCTTCCAGGCAGAGCTGAAGATACCCCATCACAGGGATGAAAAATCCTGAGTCATCCCAACTCAGGGTATTTATGATGTAATGCAGTAAAGGGTCTAAGAAAAGAGTTTATCTTAGTTGGAAAACAAACTTAAATGTGCATACCTGCCCTACTACACATTAAGCTATCAAGCTGCCTTTGGAAGATGCTGCTTTCTTTGGCAGCTGGCTCAGAGTAAGGGCTCCTGTAACAACAGCTCACGTTGATATAGCGATAGATATAGCGATAGATAGATAGATAGATAGATAGATAGATAGATAGATAGATAGATAGATAGATAAATGGATAGATGGATAGATGGATGGATGGATGATAGGTAGATAGATAGATAGATAGATAGATAGATAGATAGATAGATAGATAGAT
>NW_027187317.1:1753138-1797271 GCF_028583685.1 Petaurus breviceps papuanus
GATAGATAGATAGATAGATAGATAGATAGATAGATAGATAGATAGATGGATGGATAGATGGGTAGATGGATAGATAGAGATAGATGATAGATAGATAGATAGATAGATAGATAGATAGATAGATAGATAGATAGATAGATATACACATACATATATATACATATTTATTCCATATATAGCTATATATATTGATAAACAGACTATACAAAGATCTTACAACAAGCTCTTCCACAGAGGTAAGGCAATTTTAAATATCCTCATTTTAGAGATGAGGAAATTTGGGCTCAGAGAGCTTTTGTGGCCTAACAGAGATTAAAGGTCAAGTCACTTAACCTCTGTCTGCCTCAGTTTCTTAAACTGTAAAAATGAGGATAATAGCACCTATCTCCAAGGAGTTTTGTGAGAATCGTATGAAATAATAGTTTTTAAAGCACTTAGCACAATGTCTTGCACAGAGCAGAGGCTTAATAAATATTTGTTCTGCCTTACCTACTTCACCAGATTTTTGTATGCTCAAATTATATAATATACAAAAAAAAAACCCTACTCTCTAAATTATATCATTCATTTTAGAAATGAGGAAACTAAGGCTCAAAAAAAAAGTCAAGTGCTTGGGTATGGTCAATCAGTTAGTAAGTGTCAGAGACAGGATTAGAACCCAGGTCTTCCTGACTTTAGATAGATATCCACTATGCCACAACAATTCTTACATTGCCCACAGTCGTGCAGATCAGAAGTGGGAAAAGTCAATACTTAAATCCAGGCACCTTCACTACAACTATTTTTTTTCTATTCTATACTGACTTTCTGTAAAAATGAGAGGTTGGGTTAAATGGCTCTGGGGTCTCTTCCATATCTTAATCTATGATCCTATACTGTTAGATCTTAAGAGACAAAGACAAGTGAAGGAAGAGAGCGTGGCAGAAAGCATCCTCCCCTATGTCCTCCTGGCTTCCCTAGAGCTACATTCAGGAGAGATGGACATGAGCTTTCTCCTGTTTCAGCTGCCTACACTGTTTTTCGAACTACTAATTCTGCTACTGATGCTAAAGGTTCAGACTCATAGTGTAGAGCCATATATGATATATCTAGGTGTGAATAGTTATGTTAGACTTAGAGTCAGAAAAACCTAGGTTTAAATCCTGCCTCTGAGATTAACTGGTTGTGAGACCAAAAGGAAGTCACATAACCATTCAGTCTTTGTTTCTTCATCTGTAAAATGGAGATAATAACTATAGTATTCTTAGGTAGGTGTCACAAGGAATACAGCACTGGGCCTAGAGCCAGGAAGACCTAAATTCAGATTTGGCCGTAGACACTTCTACCTGTATTACCCTGGCCAAATCACTTAACCTCTGTCTGCCTTGTTTCTTCAACTATAAAAATGAAGATAGGACCTACCTCCCAGGAGTTTTGTGAGAATCATATGAGATAAAATTTTTAAAGCACTTAGCATAGTGCTTGGCACAGAGCACAGGCTTAATACTAATTAATATTCATTTAAATATTAATATTTACTGCCTTACTTCACAAGATTGCTGTAAACCCAAATTATATAATATACAAAAAAAAAACCCTACTCTCTAAGTTATAACATTCAGAATGATATAATCAAACACAGGAGAGTGGAAGATCTGGAACAAAAAAAAATAGAAGACACAAGTCAAAGAGCAAGTAAGATGTATATTATTCTTTACCTCCTCATAAACCCTGCATCCTGAAAGCACTATATTGGGCCGGAAGTTGTTTGCTTTAACCTTCTTCTCAAGCCTGGAATTGAGATCTGCCAGTGAAGCCTCAGAGATAATCAAGAAAGGGCTGGCACTAGAGTAAGGAACCTGCACAGTGAAGAAGGGGGAAAAAAAGGATTAGTCTGAAGTATAGAAATACAAATTGTCCCAAATTTGATTACAATTATTGCAAAAGTACCCGTGTACGCATGTCAATGCATAGTGTATAACTTATGCCTCTCTCACAAGTAAGTTAAAACCCAGTGACTGGAATTAAGATATCTATCTGCAATAATGACTTTAGATTAGATTTCTCAATGTGTTCATCTGTAGGTATGTGTGTTATATGAGTATTCATAAAGAAAAATTATAAAATAAGCTATAAAAAAGTAAATGTTCATGGTATGTTTATTTCTTTACTTCTATAGCTTCTATAAGAGAATGAGAATAGTCATCTAGAGATCAGTCTGTCATTAACGAGCTCCATGACTATAGGCAAGTTAGCTAGCCTCTCTGAGTCACCATTTCTTCATCTTTAAACTAAGGTAGCTGCAATTGGGTATGGTATCTTACTACCCTACAGGAAAGTAGGGGGGAAGGAGATAAAAGGGGGGATGATAGAAGGGAGGGTAGACTGAGTGAGAGGGTAGTTAGAAGCAGGCACTTTTGAAAAGAGACAGGGTCAAATTAGAAAATAGAATAAGTGGGGAATGGAATAGGAAAGAGGGAAATATAGCTAGTCTTTCACAATATAACTATTATGGAAATGTTTTGTGTAACTACACATGTACAACCTATATTGAATTGCTTTTCTTCCAAGTGGGGGTGGGTGAGGAGGGAAGAAGGGAAAGAATCTGGAAACCAAGGTTTTAAAAACAAATGTTAAAAAAAAACTGTTTTGTTTTGTTTTTCCATGTAACTGGGAAATAAGATATACAGGCACTGGAGTATAGAAATCCATCTTGCCCTACTAGAAAGTTGGGGGGGGGGAGGATATAAGAAAGAACAGATTGGGAGAAGGGGTATTCAGTAGGCTTGCTATCTTGGGGTGGGGTAGGGGAAAGACGGGGAGAAAATTTGTAACTCAAAATCTTGTGGAAATGAATGTTGAAAACTAAAAATAAATAAATTGGGGGGAAAAAGTAAAGTGAGGAAGGGAATAGAAAAAATAAGCTAAGGGAGTTGGAGTAGATTGGGGATTCTTAACCTATTTTTGTTTCATGGAGCCCTATGGAAGTCTGATGTATCCTATAGACTGATCAGAATTTTTTTTTAATAATTGAAAAAAATAGTCACTTTCAGTTAGAGGTTAGTAAAATTAAAGATATAATTATTTTTCACCTAAGGTCACAGACCCCCTGAAATCTCTCCAGGGACACCAAATCCTCTGGACTAAGCAATCTTTAAGGTTACCTCCAGTTGCAATATTTTAAAGATATATCAGAGCAGCCTAAAACATTGTTAACAACTTGCAAATTGCCCACCGTCCTTTTCACCAACCAAAACATGGCATTGATGATTCATGTGTCATTAATAAGCACGTGATATTTCCCCAGTTCAATTTTACTTATTGAAATTCTTATTTGCCTCCAGCCTTATTTCTTCGAGGTTCAGTGTGATTTTTTTTCTAGCTTCTGAGTTAGTAACTATATAAAATACATTATAATTCAACACAACTACAACCACCGCATTAGAATTTTGTCATCAAAGTGATATTCCACTATGAGGCGAAGGGAAGACAAATGAAGATCAAATAATATAATATTTGTAAAGCTCTTAGCACAGTATCTGGTACATAGTAGGTTCTATATAGATGTTTGTTCCCTTCTCCTTCTCCTTTTCCTCCAACCTTCCACCCTTGGACCGAACCACATCCAATAGCAAAAGAACAAAAATATTCACAGATCAAATATGACTGTTTTCTTTGTCTCCAAAACATATCATTACCATAGCTCTAACAGGGATAAGAAGACAAAAGCTTAAGAAAGATAAAATTGGAGGTGCTCAAAAGAAAAAACAGCAATTAGTGCTAATATGGCAAAAATGGTATTTTTAACTCATTTGTGCTACTAGAGGCAATGTGGCTACTCTGGCAAACATCTGTCATGGAGATAACACTGGTTTAATGGTCAATGGAGACTATACACCATTCATCTCAGGAACCCAGAAGAAAATAATTAATAAATTGACATATCAAAGGAAAATCATTCTCGTCTAACCTCATCTCTTGACCGGAAATAATCCACTATTTGTTTGGAACTTCTTGGCCGCATGTGAGGCTCAAAATGTATCAGCCGATAGGGCTGAGTCTTCAGAAAGCTGGTAATCCATTCAGCTGCCTCATCACCACAATCTCTGCCCTCAACGTCAAGGCCATGAACTCTATAGGAAGCAACAGAAAGGAAAAGTTAGAATTTGGAACTCAGAACACATACTTTTAAAAATATAGACATGCCATATTGAAAAAAGATGTGTTCTTTATTATTAGTTATTTTCTCTGCCCCCAAAATAGTAACTTCATACTCCAAAGACAGGTCAAGTAGGGGTTTAGAAGACCTAAGTTTTAATCCTGGTTTTGACAAGTCACACTATACTGGTACCATTTTATGCTTCATTTTCCTAATATATAAAATGAAACTATGAAGTATTAATTAATAACCAACAAGTATTTATTAAGCCCTTACTATGTGCTAGACATTGCATTCTGCATTCTTATTTCTACCTCCACAATATCTCTTACATCCATCCCCTTCTCCCCATTCACATGGTCACCACTCTGGTTCACATTTTCATCACCTCTACCCTCATCTATTAGAATAGCCTCCTTTATGGTCTTCCTGCTTCCCACTCTTCTCTCTGTAATCCATCATCCACATACTGCCAAAGTGATATTCTTAAAGCACAGGGCTGACCATGTCATTCCCTGCCTCAGAAAACTCCAGTGGCTCTCAGGAAAAATTAAGATTCTATGTTTAGTATTTAAAGCCCTTTCACAATCCAGATCTGACCTAATTTTCTAGACTTACTACATACTACTCTCCCTCACACACTTCACATGCCAGCCAAATGGGCCTTCTTGCTGTTGTTCAAACTCACCATTTCATCTTCTCTCTCCATTCCTTGGAATGGCTGTCCCCCGTACCTAACATGCACTCCCTCTTCCTCTGAGGCTCCCAGAATCTCTGCTTTCTTTCAATGCTTAGCTCCAGTTCTTCCTTCTACCCACAGACCATCTTGATCCACAACCCATGCCCCTGCCAATTGCTAGGGCCACTCTCCAGAAAATGCTTGGAATCAGCCTTGTGTCTATGTTTTATTTACTTCTGTCTACATGTCTCCCTACAGAAGATCATGAGCTCCTTGAGGGCAAAGACTTTCAATCTGTCTGTGTCCTCAGTGTGTAATAAGTTGAGCCTTGTACAAGGTGGAGATTGAATTGTTGAATTAACAGAGGTAGGGAGATTCCCTACTGGGAATTATCAACACCAAAGGTGTTCAACATGTAGGCCTGTTGTGGGCTACACACAACATTTCAGCAGCCTGAACCCTATTAGAATATTATCAGGAAAAATTTAACAAAATAAATGAAAATACAATAAAACATAGATAATGTTAATGTGTGGTTCTCTATGTTAATATGCAGCCCAAAGGGTTCTTTACATATGCTTTATTGCCTCCACCCCACCCTCTTTTTATTTGAATCTGACATCACTGGTGGATACAATTTCAAATCCAGACCAAAATAAAAATGTCACTCAAGGCCCTTTAAAATACAAAGATTAAAAAAAAAATCAAATAATATATGTCCTCCAGGAGTCTACACTCTAAACAGGGAGAAAGGGATGTGAAATGTATAAATTGTATATAATATCATATCATATAAAATAACATAACATAATATAATATAAAACAATATTTTATTGTCCTTTTCTCTCAGAGCTCAAGTCCCTTGTGAACAGCCTTCTCTGTTACTGTTCAGTCATTTTCACTCATGTCCAAATCTTCATGATCCCATCTGGGATTTTCTTGGCAAAGATATTGGAGTAGTTCACCGTTTCCTTTTCTAGCCCATTTTATAGATGAGGAAACAGAAGCAAACAGAATGAAGTGACTTGCCCAAAGTCACATAGCTAGGAAGTGTCTGAAGTCAGATTTGAACTCAGAAAGATGAGACTTCCTGACTCCAGGCCTGGCACTTTATCCACTGTGCCACCTAGCTGCCCCAGAATCCTGATTATCCTGATTCCCTGATCCACCCACTTAAAAATGTTCTCTGCCCCCTTAATTTTCCCTAGGCCTCTTTGTCTAGATCTATCCTCTTTCCCTATCACAATCTATCTTGCATTATACCTATTCTCACATCATAAACCACGAGAGAACATTTTCTTCTTGGAGGATTCTGAGAAGACTTTAGGAACAGAAGGAAACCTGAAGGCTTCAAACCATTTCAGAACTTTGCTTTTAAAGCTGCCTCCAGATAGCTAGATCAGGTCCTAGGATCATAGGTGAAAAGCATAAAGACTTTAAAAACCATCCAGTCCAGCTCCCCCGTCATACAAATGAAGAAACTGAGGACAAGGTAAGCTAAGCTATTTGCCCAAGACTGCAAAGACAGTAAGCAATCAGAAGAGACATCTGAACCCCAGTCCTCTGACTGGAGACAGCACTCTTTCAACTGTACCACACAACCAATCTCTCATAGCACTCTAGTCACACCTTGTTTGGATGTGCTAAATGCTTAATCAATAAATCAACAAGCATTTATTAAGCACCTCCAAGTCCCTGGCACTTTGCTTGGGACTTGGGATACAAAGATAAAAAAATGAAACAATCCCTGCTTTCAAAGAGCTTGCATGATGAAAGGAGCTCTCTCCCTCCCTCCCACCCCATCCCAACCCACCACTACACACATACACACACACAAACATACACACACATACACACACTTTATTTGCAGAATAACTTTTGTCTATTTCAAAAAATAAAACTTCCCTCCAAAGAACTAGGATTACTGAGTGGCACAGTGGAGATAGTGTTAGGCCCATGTGTCAGGAAGACTCATCTTCCTGAATTCAAATCCAGCCTCAGACACTTACTAGTTGTGTGACTCTGGGCAAACCACTTAACCCCATTTGCCTCAGTTTCCTCATCTATAAAATGAGCTGGAGAAGGAAATGACAAACCAGTCCAGCATCTCTGCCAAGAAAACCCTAAACAGTCATAAAAATCGAACACAGCTCAAAAACAACTCAACAACAACACCAAAGAATAAAGAATTACCAGTAATGCAAATATTCCAAAGAATGAACTATAAACCATTCCAAAGGAAGAGTTCCTAGAATGTTTGTAATCATCACAGCACCACTGGAATCATTTCATAGCCTCCTAAGAAAATTAATCTAAAGGATAGTCGTTTCAAGGTACAAAATCCAGTGTGTTCAATCTAATATCAAATTACCTTCTAATCATACCTTCTACAGTTCCCCTCATTCTTCTCCCCTGGACTCTACCATGGAAGTCTTTAGAAGCCAACTATCACTATCTTGGGCAATGAAATACAAGCCTTTTAATGAACATTAATGTGCATCTTCATTTTGGGGAGAAAGAGAATTTGGGAGAATGGGGAGGGAATCAGAGTAGTTTAAAAAGAGGGGTGATAATGCAATGTAGAGATGATAGCTGATAATTGCCTTAGGATTTACATTTTTCTTGAATCAGTGGGGTGGGGGTGGAGGGGATAAGAATTTCTAGTCACTCTACTTGCCAATAGTTTCCATAGTAACCATTCTATAAGCACTTATTTTTATACACACATACTAAACTAAGTTTGATGAACAGAAATGGTTCTTCTCACCCCACCCCAAGTGTAGAATGAATCAGATAAAGATTCAACCAGGGAACCACAGAATCCCAGAGTCGAAGAGGGAAACTTCAGAGGCCATCTGGTACAACCCATCCCAGAACAGGACTGCAACATCCCTGATGAATGGTCATCCAATTTCTTCTTGAAATTACTACCTCCATGCCACAATTGGACAACTCTGATCATTAGGAAGTTTTTCAGCAAATGGAATTTCCTCAAACAGAAGGAAAAGATGGCACTAAGTGTACAAATAAAGCCAAGAGCACAAAAAACACCTGGGCCTGGGCCAACTGGAATACAGAAAATGGACACAGATTCTATCACCTCAATTAAAACCATCATCTCTATTGTCTTCTGCCCTAGCCTGGCTGTGTTGTTGGCAATCTACACTCCACTGACAAAAAAAAATGAACATTCAAGGCCATAATATATGTAATGTATAATATACACAGATGATAATCACAATAATAATAGCAGTTAACCATCATATACTGTCGTAAGGTTTGCCATATGCTTCACATACCTTTTCCCATTTGATGATCTGATTCAGAGGAAGGCATGGTTAGACACAGTTTGTTTAAAAAAAAGATCTGAAAGGTTTAGTGGACTGCAAACTCAATATGAATCAGCAATATCATATGGCCATCCCCCAAAAAGGCTAATGCAACCTTGGGCTGTGCTGAGAAAGGCATAGCTTCAAGAATAAGTCTCTGTACCTAGTTATACCACATTTGGAGCACTGTATTTACTTCCTGGTATCACATTTTAAGAAGCCCTTGATAAGCTGGAGAATGTCCACAGGAGGGCAAACCACGATGTCAAAGAGTCTGATTTTGTGCCTTCCGAGGACATCCTAGGTGAGTGTAGAATAGAAAAGAGAATACCCAGGGGAACATAATCAGTGTGTTCAAGTATGTCGGGGGCTGTCAGGTGGAAGAGGGATTAGTTTTGTTTGGTCCTAGAAAGCAGAACTAGGGGCCGTAGGTAAAAATTGCAAAGAGGAAACATAGGAAAAAACTTCTAAATCAATTAGAGTTGGACCATAATGGAAGAAGGAAATGGCAGACCACTCCAGTATCTTGGCCAAGAAAATCTCAAAATCAGGTCACAAAGGGTCAGACATGACTGAACAACAACAACATAACAGAACAAGTAGCATCGAGAGGTGGATTCCCCTTCACTAGAGATCTTTGGGCAGAGGTTTGTTGATCATTTGTTAGGCATATTATAGGAGGGATTATTTTTTGGGTCTGAGTTGGACCAGATGGCCACTAAGCCCCTTCCTATATTCAAATTCAGATTATATGGTCTTCACAATAACCTTATGAGGTAGATATTATTTTACAAAGGAGGAAACTAAGGCTGAAAAAGATTAAATGACTTGCCTAGGATCACAATGTTTATATGTATCAGAAGCAGGATGCAAAACCAGCTTTTCCTGCCTCCAAGCTGAGTACTCTATCAATTGTACCCAAGATCCTAAACCCAACATGAAGCCATCACCACAAACACCACTAAAACAAAGAAAAAAGTTTGAGTTAGAAAAATCAAATTTTAGTTTGGAACTTAGGCCTCTACTTCTTTTTGGTAGCAAAGACATGATTGTGGGGCAAAAAATACCTAAAAAGCAATTATTTCCTTTGGAATTCCCAAATAAGGACACAAAGAGTAGTGGAACAAAGCCAGAGATGACCCTGACTTAATGAAAAATACCCAGAAGCTCTATGAATTAACTAGAAATCTTTAGGAAATTATGTGTGGGCTCTGGTTACAAATCCTTTATAGGACAATGGTTTTACCCGTTGAGAACAAACTCAACCTTTGTCCAAAGCAGCTGTGTGCCGACAGAGATCCTTAGTCTTAACATTTGGCTGTTTATAAATGTTTAACCTTTCAGGCCAAAAAGTTTATATGAGGCCATGTAGAACCAAGAAAATTTCCTGTACAAAGGGATTACTGAAGATGAAATTTTATTAACTCAGTTCCAAAGGAACTTCTATAATTGAACTAAGATTTTTTTGGTGGGGAGGAGGAAGGGGGAAATTAATATTACTTCAACAAACTAGTAACCTCAGCTTTCCAAATCTCTAGAATCTATAGAAATTCTTTTGTGGTATTTTTGTACCCTTTACCTATGTCCAGCAATTATTTTGTGTTTCTTCTCCTACATGCTATAAGTGTTCCAAAAATTATTCAGTGAGCTCTTTCCTAAAGTTTCTAATTCATTAAACACATACAAAATAAGTTCCCCAAAGAAAGAATATTAAAATCACCTCCCACCTCACCTGCACTTCAGCACTGCATTTGTGGTAGGTGCTTTGATGGGCAGAATCAAGTCTTGGGTGTAGGCTGCACTGAGGATCAGGGAGTCATTTTCACAGGTTAGGGAAATTAGTACCAGGCGGGGCTCCTGTCGAGCTGTGACCATGTTCCCGTTTTCATTGATGATGAGCCAAAACCTGCCATTATCAGAGCACAGAAACAGGAGGAACAGTGTGGTAATCAGAGCACAGCAGCATAGTACCCTAAAGCTATAGTTCATGGAGAAAGACAAAGAGAGGGAAAAGGGGAGAGGGAGACACCATTAAGCAATGCTGAATTTATCTCTTAGATTTCAAGGTCCAATGATTATACAGTAAATGGATACATAGCTATAAAGCACTATGAGTGACTTGAAGTTATGGAAATTCAAAGTAGTATTGAGCAATAGTATAATAACAGTAGGGGAGAGAGTCATGTTAGAAAGACTTATGTTCATTTACTATTTTTGATATATCCTAGATGTACAACCATGGGAAAAGGACATTAGCCCTCAGTTCCCCTGAGTAAACTCTAAAGCAATAAGTTGCAGGTAAAGTAATCTGTGGTGTGATTTTCCTGAAGTCAGGAAGACTCATTTTCTAAGTTCAAATCTGACTTTGGACACTTACTAGCTGTGTGACTCTGGGCAAATCACTTAACCCTGTTTGCCTCAGTTCCTCATCTATAAAATGGAGATAGAAATAGCAAATCACTCCAGTGTCTTTGCCAAAAAAAACCTTAAGTGGTGGTGACAAAGAGTTGGGCACAAGTAAAATAACTGAACAACAACAATGTGATCTGATTGGTGGAGGGAGGTATCACACCAGAAGTTCCCAATAGTGATGAGATCATCTCTGGATCTCAGACCCACCTAACAATAGAAAATGGTGTGAGAGACAATGTTCCAAGCATGGATCAATTTCTTAACTAGGCTGTTATTGTTAAGTCATATCTGACTCTTCCTGACCCCAGAGACCACAGAACATCAATTCTGTCCGTGAAGTTTTCTTGGCAAAAATACTGGGGTGGTTTTCCATTTTTTTCTCTAGTGGATTAAGGTAAACAGAGGTTAAGTGACTTAGCCAGGGTCACACAGCTAGTGAGTGTCTAAAGCACTATTTGTACTCAAGGCTTCCTGACTCCACTTCCAGCACTCTATCCATTGGCTTTAGCTTGGTTATCCACTGCATTAGCTTGGTTAGCAATAACCAATAAACTGGTTCTAAGGTCTCTCAATAACCAAAGACCTCCAGTGAAGGAGGGCAGGGTCTTTTATGGTGATTAACAAGATGACAGAGCAAAACCTGAGCAACATCGTGTTCTGATTGGCCAGAAGGTAAAGACCCTCTGACATCAGCTTGACATTACAATTGTTTGAACCTCTCCATAACCACAAACAATATGTGTGTTTCAGGTCACAAGACAAAGGTATAAAAGAATCCCTATTGGTAGACATTTCAAGGAGGAGATGGGATAAGTATCATCTCAGCTTCTTCCCATTACCTCATAGGGAGGTGAGATCAGTTCTCAGGTGATGGGAGTACTCCTCAGCCAATGAGTTTCATCTGCAGATGGTGGGAGTTGCTACAATAGTTTAAATTGATGAGATTTAACCTCTTAGGTTTATCAAGCTACTCTGGAATGTGGGTGGTGGGTGAAGTTACAAGGGTAAGGAACAGTGAAGGGGAATAGTAAATCTAGCTTGATTAGCTCTTTTTTTTTTTTTTGCTTTTTTTTTTTGGAGGGCAATTGGGGTTAAGTGACTTGCCCGAGGTCACAGGGCTAGTTTTGTGTGTGTGTGTGTGTGTGTGTGTGTGTTAAATATCTGAGGCCGGTTTTGAATTCAGTTCCCCCTGACTCCAGGGCCGGTGCTCTATTCACTACACCACCTAGCCGCCCCTTGTTTAGGTCTTAACAAAATAGAATTAAAAGTCAATTTTCAATTTCACTACAAGCATAATAACAAAAACCTGATCATTTTCAAACATAACCTAAGAAAAAGATTTTTAATTCACAGAAAACTTTGATGGGCACTTCCTGTAATGAAGTTTTATATTAATTTTCCTTTATTATCTACAGTGTAAAATAGTAGATAATGTGTTGAACCTGGAGTCTAGAAGAATCTAGTTCAGACCCTTTCTCTAAGACTCACTAGCCTTTTGACCATGGGCTATTCACTTCATATCCTGGAACATAAGCACCTACCTATGATTTATCTACTACATAAAGAGAGTTTCCACTTGGAAATTAAATAAATAAATAAAGACCTTAGAAGAAGGTGTATTGGTCTATTAAAAAAAAAGTCGATTTACAGATGTGAGAAATTAATAAGCCATGTTCACAATTTAATACAAGTACCTTATCCCACTTACCTATTTTGTATTGCAAATTCAGTGAATCTCTTCCTCTATTAAATAAAGAGGCATTGCTATTCTTGGGGGACAGCTAAGTGGCACAGTAGATAGAGCACCAGGCCTGGAGTCAGGAAGACCTGAGTTCAAGCCTGACCTCAGACACTTACTAGCTACATGACCCTAGACAAATCACTTAATTCTGTTTGCCATGGTTTTCTCTATAAAATGAGCTGGAAAAGGATGTGGCAAACCACTCCAGTATCTCTGGCAAGAAAACCCCAAATGGGATCATGGAGAGTCAGATACGACAACAGCTATTTTTGAGAGGCATTTGAGGTCAAGAACTCCTAGCTTTGGAAAAAGTTAAGCAGAAAGTGAGTGAGGGCATTTTCACTGAAAATACAAATTGCACATTTGGAATTTGTAGGGACACACTCTTGACAAGAATATGAAGGAGTAATTTGGATGAAAATATCCCCCTCATCCACTGTTTAGAGTGCTATTGGTGCAGTATTACCATTCTCACCATGCTCATGTGACAGAAACATGGCCAATATATTCAGAAGCCTAAAAGACAGGTCTGCTATCGTTCCCAGAAAGGTCAAAGGATATACTCCTGTCCCTAACTCTCTTCATCCTAACCCTCCCTACCCCAGTAAAATATTTCCTAGCATCATTTGAATGTTTTGGTTCTTATAGACAGCCAAGATAAACAAATATAATCAAAGGATCCCGGAAGGAACACTAAATATCATTTAATCCAATCCTCTAATTTTACAGATGAGGAAATTGAAACTCAGAGGAGTGAACTAGAATGTCCAATATCATACAAGCAGTAAAATTATAGTATCATGATTGGAAACCAAGTCTTCTGACTTGAAATCCAAAACATTCTTTCACTTCATCATATGGAATCATATTTGATATTGATTCCTGGAATCAATCATTATTCAAGTTCTGCAATCTCATTTTCCAGAGCAGATTATCTTTCCTTATTTCCCTTGCTCCTCACTTTTCATGTCTCTCTTTCCTCCACTGGTCAAAGGAATGGGAATGGTGGAAGAGGAAAGGGAGCAGAATCCAATCTCTCCATTTTCCTATTTCTTCTAAAGATGTGAGGGAGATTGAAAATAATGGTTTCATGAAATTCAGGATCCCTGAAGTTAAGGACTTAACTAACCAGAATGGACTCTTTCCAGTTTTCAACCATAAGATCTCCATTCAAGGGTAATTGGATTTTAAAATGCAGGTAACTGTCCAGCAGTGTCCAAAATAGAACTGCTGGAAGGTGGCATCAATGTTGTCTTTCCCCAGTAGAATGTAAGTTCCTTAACGGAAGGAATCGCTTTGATTTTTTTTTTTTTTAAGCAATTGGGGTTAAGTAACTTGCTCAGGGTTACTCGGGCAGGTGTTTCTGGGTGGGTGCTAGTGTCTGAGCCTGGATTCCACCCCCAGGTCATCCCGACACTGAGGCCGGTGCTGTTACTCGATGTGCTACCTGGCCACCCCAATTTTTTAAGAAATTATTGTTACTTTTCATCCCTGGCATCTACAACAGATGAAAGGGGTTTGGGGAGCCAAATCCTGCCTCTTTATTTTACAGATGAAGAAAATGAGACCCAAAAGTTTAATGACTTGGTCAAGGTTCCACGGTCAATAAGTGTCTGAGATAACATTCTCACTTCCTAACTTTAAGTCCAACACTCTGTCTACTGTGACACTAAATGTTTGTTGATTGATTGATTAGGGCAATTGATTAGGTGATCCAATGGATAGAGCAATGGCTCTGGAGTTGGGAGGACCCGAGTTCAAATTTGGCCTCAGACAGTAGGTGTGTGACCCTGGGCAAATCACTTAATTCTGTTTACCTCAGTTCCTCACCTGTAAAATGAGCTTAAGAAGGAAATGGCAAACCATTTCAGTTTGTCAAGAAAATTCTAAATGGAGTCACAGAGTCAGAGACGATTGAACAGCAGATTGATTTAATTGGTTTCATTGAGCTGGGGGTGCTGGGGGTGTGGGTTAGGGCCTGCTTTCAAAGTCTTCTGGTGTTCACTTTTGCCTGGGTCTGGTATTATTATTCACTATTGCAAGGAACTCCCAATATGAAGGTATTATAGAATAACGAAGATACTCAAGGAAACTGAAAGGAGATCATTTGAGAGTTACTTGGGACAACGAAGGCCAATTAAGTGATTTGTCCATGGTCGCCCTGATCCCCAGTGAGTGTGAAAGACACAACTCGGACCGGGTCTTCTGGACTCCAAGGTTGGCTCGTCCTCTAACCAGTGTGCCACAGTGCCTAGAGGGTGCTCTGAGGGCTGACATGATTTTTCAGTTTCCAAATGCTCGATAAACATATCACAAAATTGAACTTTCCATCATTCGGACACACGAGGTTACAGTAGGGACTTGAAGTAATTGTGAGCCACAATTCCTCAGCAACTACATTGGGAGACTATGAAAACAGTCAGCAACAGAAGACTAGGTCAAAATGTGCATTTTGCATATTAATGTGGCAGTCTAGTCACCCCCGACCACTCCCCATCCCAGGGACTGGAGCGATGCCCCAAGTGAGATGGTACCTGTCCCTCAGGTGGCCGCTGCGCAGCCCCATCTCGGTGCATTCGGCCTCGTTCACAGGCACCCCCTTGCAGGACTTGATGGGGTAGATCCAGAGCTGTGCCACGGTGCCCACCTGCTGCAGCCTGCGATGCGCCCTCCCCTGCCGCCGGCGCTGCGGGTCCCTAGTGTTCCATGCGGCGGCCCCCAGAGCAGCCACGGCGGCCAGTCCCAGCGCGGCCGCCCCGAGCCAGGCCCTGGACTGCCCCAAGGCTGGGAGCGCAAGGCGGAGGCGGAGCTCTGGGAGGCTGAGCCTGCTGAGGGCAGACGAAGCTGCAGCGCCCATGACTACGAAGGAAAAAGCCAGCACTGCGTGCTGTCGAACAGCCGCGGAGTAGAAGAGAGCGCGCACAGCGCGTGGAGCGGCGCACCGCCAGGAGCTAGGAGCTGGAACCCTAGGCTCGGCCGCTGGCCTGGGCCTGGGTGGGAGTGGCCCGACGCCCCGAGTGGGAGGGGAGAGCCCTGCACCCTTTGCACTACCGCCTGCAGCAGCCCGAAATCTGCCCCGGGGGCAGAAATATTTGGCATTCTCCAAGAAGGGGGAAGGTGGGGGATGTAGACCCCCATCAGCCCTGATCTATCAAGCCTTCCAGTTCTCACCTGTAGCTAACAAATGCTCCCTGTCTCATCTTGACTTTAAGTTTCTTTTTTAAAATTAAATTTTATTCTATTCTGAACACCAAAGAGAATGGGTATTTGCATATGCCTGGAAGAGAAAACGTACTGTATTTAAAACTGTCTCCATCATCTACACCAATGGTGTTAAACTCAAATACAAACGGGACTGCTTACCTGTTCGCAAGGATCTCTGCGGGCTACATGTTGACAGTTTTAAAAACATACTGTTATCTATGTTTTATTATAATTCGTTTATTTATTTTTAAAAAGTTTTTCTCAATTACATTTTAATCCTGTTGGAGCAGTGTTCAGAAATGTTGCCAGCTGTTTGACACCTCTGATGTACTTGATACATTAGAGACCAGCAATTCTTTGTAAAATTCCTATGCACATTTTATAGTGAGCTTGTCTTCTTAAGCTTAAAAGGACAGTCTGAAGCTTTCAAAGACGTTCTGCTTGTCTGGCCTTCCTTCTGTTCCTTTTGCTTGAACAGAGGCCATACTTCAATAATCATCTCTCCTTTCCTTTTTCTTTTTGCTATCCTGTCCCTAAACCCCTCTGGCCCTTCCACCCATCCCCACTAGAAAAAAATAAATAAATAAAAGTAAAAACCCTGTAACAAGTATATATTTGTCAAGCAAAACAAATTCCCATATTGGCTATTTCTGAAAATGTGTGATCCATTTACTACTTTGTCAAGTTCATATGCATAGTTCATGTTCTGTATTGTGGAGTCAATGATTGATCATTTCATTATGAATCTGAAGTCCCACTGACCTTGCTTTTACTGGCAAATTCATAAAGATATTTATTTATTGCTTGAAAATATGAGAGTTTATGAGAGAGAGCAGATTGGGGGAAGGAGTATTCAGTATGCTTGCTATCTTGGGGTGGGGGGTAGGGGAGAGACAGAGAGAAAATTTGTAACTCAAAATCTTGTGAAAATGAATGTTGAAAACTAAAAATAAATAAATAAATTTACTTTAAAAAAAAAAAAAAGAAAGAAAATATGAGAATTTAGAGAGAGACCAGCAAGAATTAGAATTTTAAAACCAGGCATCAGACACCTCCACATAAGAAATATACTGAGCTCAAGGTGACCTTGAAGATACTGAACTCTGCAGCATTTTCATTAGCTTCAGGTTAGACCCTACTGAGTTAAATTTAAAGGGAAACCCAGGACTAAATGAGGGAGAGGCTATCAGAAAGGAGGAAGTCACAGAGGCAAAGAAAAGGAACCAATAGTCCACAAAAAAAATGATTCTCTACTCTACTTCCAATCAAGTATAGCACAGAATGTTGGAGTGTAAGTAGCAATTGTTTCTATTCTGGCCAGAAACTGAGGGTCTTCCCCTCCCAGACTGATTCTTTTGTGAAGGCAAACTAGGCCATCTTTTGCCTCAGTTCTTACCTAGCCTTTAACTAGTGAATGAGTGTTGTCTCAGACAAATGGAGACCTGGGAAAGACCTTAGCTTAAAGAGACCACTGCATCCTGGGCCATCTCTCAGATCTCTCCCCTTCAATTCCTCCTTTAAGATCATCAAGAAAGGAACAACTTCTAGACCTTTTGCCTAATTAAACTCTTTCTAATTATGACAACTCAAAGGGAATATATGTATCATCTCCCTATACTAGAATGTAAGCGGTTTATCCTTGTTTAGTCCTTTATCATTGTTCATTGGTGTTTAAATTTTTATTTTTCTCTTAACTGCTGTGTTTGAACTTCAAACTTTCTATAAAGTTCTGATCTTTTCATCAAGAATGCTTGGAAGTCTTTTATTTCATGAAAAATGTCTTTTTTTTCTTTGATAGGATTATATTCAATTTTGCTAGGTAATTCATGGCTGTAAGCCTTTACATATATGTGTATGTAAATATGTGCATGTATATATGTATGTGCATATATACATACATGCACACACACTTTTTTTTAACCTTATGTACTATGGTATTCTAAACTCTCTATTTCTTTATAATGGTAGCTGCTGAATCATGCATAATCCTCAGTATTTGAATACTTGAATTCTTTCTTGCTGGCTGCTTGAAGTATTTTTTCTTTGACCTGGAAGCTCTGAATTTTGGCTGTAATTCCTAGGAATTTTCATTTGGTAATTTCTTTCAGCAAGTAAACAGTGGATTCCTTCTATTTCTACTTTGCCCTCTGTTTCTGAGAGATCTAGGACGTTTTCTTTTAAGATTTTTTTGAAATATGATGTTTAAGTTTATATTTCAGTTATAGTATTCTGGTAGTCTGATGATTCTTAAATTTTTTCTCCTCAATCTGTATTCCAAATCAGTTGTTTTTGGGTTTGGGGTTGGTTTTTTTTTTTTCGGTTGTTGTTTCTTATGAAACACCTTAAGTGTTCTTTTATTGTCCCCAAACATTTGATTTGTTTTAATATTTCTTGTTTCATGGAGTCATCTGCTATTTGATCCTTTCTATTTTTCAGAGTTTATTGCTTGGGCAAGATTTTGTACTTCTTCTGGCAAGCTGTTAATTCTTTTTCCAGTTCTTTCTTCTATAGTTCTCATTTCTTTTCTGATTTTCTTTCTCTAGCATTCTCATTTCATTAAAAAAAAATTAACTTTTTTAAAACTTTCTAAAAATATATATGTTTTATTTCTTTCATCTGGCAATTTAGCTCTTTTTTTTTTTTTTAAACTTTTGCTTTATCTCTTTGGGGAATGCTAGTTGAATGTGTGCCCAGGCTGTGTTTTTCTTTGAGACTTTTCTTGTAGATGTTTTGGAGTCATTCTCTTCTTCTAGGTTTAAATTTTGTGTGTCCTTGTTACTTTAATAACTTTGTATGGTTGGATTCTTTTTTTCTATTTGTTCATCCTTCCAGTCTACTTCCTAGCTTTGAATAATTCTTAGAGTCAGGCCTTGTACTTCAACAGGGAAGATCCTTGGTGTATTGAGTGTTGTGTCGTTCCAGGATCTGAGGGTCAGCTTAGACCCTGGAATTGCACATTTTTCAGTGCTCCCAAAGTGATCTGATCCAGGGCCAAATCTGAGTACTAGCTTCCTGGTCTAAACTCTACAAGTTCCTAACCTGAGTCTGAACCTAAGGAACTACACTATCACTGTCATCCAGCTGGGAATCCCCACCAGTTCAGAGTCACAGAACTGAAGGCTCCCCTTTGGTTTGGGATTCCTGCCCTGGTTATTCCTGTAGAGTTGTCAGATTGGGCTGGAACAGATATCCCACTCTGCTGGCTCCTCAGCTTGTTCTTCTCTAGGTATATCACCTAGGGCCTGAGACTTGTGGGAGTTGGGGGAGTTGGAGGAGGCAAAGGTCCATTTCCAACCCCCTCCCCATCAGTCCACCTGGTTCTGTGACCTAGCACTGGGTGGTAGGGAACAAAAATGCTGGTTCCCATCTGTCTCTGTCCCCAGTATGGGTCTGGAACCACTTCTTGCCTCAGTTTACAGCCTCTCTCTGGGTTCTCATGTGTTCTAGACTGGGGACTGCCTAGTCCCCAGTGTCCATAGACTTCTCTATCTTCTTTTGCCAAGCTGTCTGCAAAAATGACTCACTATGACTTTTTCTTTAATTTCCCAACGAGATTCAGTCTAGTGCTTTTTCCCAGTCTGTTTAAAGGAGTTTGGGAGTGGAGCCCCTCCCTGCACTACTCCTCATCACTCCACAGTCCTGGCTACTTCCCTCTTTTATTTTGTTATTAACCCCTGCCCTTGTCCTTTTTCCTCTCTACTGCCTTCCATTTCTGTTCCAACTTCTAGAACACAAACCCCTGTGGCAGTGCCTTCCCTGGACCTTATAGAGGTGAGGATTTGTTAATTATTCAGTAAATATTGTGTAGTACATAAAGCGTCCAGCCAAGTCACTTAGCATTTATTTATTACCTGCTTCAGATACAAAGAAAGTCAAAACCAGTTCCTACCCTCAAGAACCTCACAGTTTAAAGTTCAGGAAGGAAAAGATCGTGGTAGACTGGTCGTGGCACGAGCAGGGAAGCTTTCATGGAGCAGGTGAGACTTGAGGATCAGTGTTAGACAGGTGAAGATGAGGGAGTTGTATCACTTAGCACCTGCACAGATCTCTTCCCGAGGATTAGCTCAAATACCACTCTCGCAAGATCCCTCAAAATATGGTAACACTGTTTCTTTGGGGTTTCTTGTCTTCTGATTTTAGTTGAATGAGTATCTGGGTTTGGAATTTACTGGAGGATGACCATTTGAATTTTGAAAGGCCAGGAGAGTTATCAGAGATCCATCAAATGGAATTTGCAGCAGAATTCACCAGACTTCATGCCAGCTCTAGGTAAGAGGGAGTTTATGGCCCCTCCTGGCCCCTATACCCTCAGTATCTCATCCTTCTTCTCTAATCAATAAACATTTATTAAACTCTTACTATATGCCAGGCACTTGTGTTAGCCAGTCTGGAAAGATTGAGAGGCAAGAGAATTGGCTCTGGTTAACTGCCCTTTTTTGAGTGCACCCCAGTTCCGGTTGTGTAACCAAACAACAATTTCTTCATCTTGGGGCGGCCAGGTGGCTCAGCGAGTAAGAGCACCGGCTCCAGTGTTGGGACGACCAGGAGATCGAATCCCGGGCTCAGACACTCAGCACCACACTCAGAAATAACTGGCCGTGTAACCTTGAGCAAGTTACTTAACCCTGATTGCTTAATAAAAAAAAAATAAAAAAAAAACCAATTTCTTCATCTTCTGGTTGGCACACTGGAACCAGTTGCAGAATGCTCCCAACACAGGGAACAAAGGGCATCTATTGCACATATCATGCCTTTCTAGAAAGACTCCCCAGCCTCTTTCACATGAGTGTTTTATTTCCTCCCCATACTCCACCCCTTACATTATGATTCCAAATGTTCCTTATCCAAACCATTCCAATGAGCATTTATACAATTCTTACTGTGTACAAGGCACTGTTTGCAAAACTGAGAATACAAAGACAAAATTTAAAACAGTAAAAACAACACCTTGTGGAATGTATATGTTACTAGAAGGATATAACATGTTGGTTGATTGGTTGGTTAGCCTTTCTTCCTGAAGAAGACCAAAATGGCATCACTATGTTGGGGCAAAATGGTATAGGTGATGTCTTTTGACTCATGCAGAAATTGAATTTAAGTAAGGCAGAGTTGCACAGTCTTCAACCTCACTCCCTCTTTCAGAGTCAGCACAGTCCAGTGGCAAGACAAAAGTCAAAATGACTGGTGATGACTCAGGATACACCAAATGACCTTGGTATCTTCAAAGTCTGACCAACCTGAAAGGGCTACACAGCACCTGCTTCAACCTCCTTCGTGGTCATTGGAAGAAATTGTTCAGGGGCAGCTAGGTGTCACAATGAATAGAGCACCGACCCTGGAGTCAGGAGGATCTGAGTTCAAATTTGACCTCAGACACTTGACACACTTACTAGTCATGTGACTTTGGGCAAGTCACTTAACCCCAATTGCCCTCCAAAAAGCAAAAAAATAAATTGTTCTCATCTGCTCATTCTGCCAGAGGAAGTCCTCACATATTTGAGGCAGACACCACTCTAACTCACCAACAAGTTTTAGACCCCCTTGGTCATCCTCAACCTGATTTGGTCCATCTGTCACAACAATTTACCAGGGTCAGGCCATTGCACATACTATGGCTTCTTGGAGTCACAGATGAGAATTAGATGAATCAGGTGGACACCAAAAGTGGAAAGTGGCCCTGAAAAGGTCTCAGCAGCCCTCATACCAGAGTTACTAGTTTTCCCTGAATACTCCTATACCCTGATGTGTAAATAAGTATATACATGATCATTTGAAAGAGAGAGAATGGGGCAGCTAGGTGGCAAAGTGAATAGAGCACCAGCCCTGGAGTCAGGAGGACCTGGGTTTGGATCCAGCCTCAGACACTTAACACAAAAATTAGCCGTGTGACCTTGGGCAAGTCACTTAACCCCAATTGCCCTCCCAAAAAAAGCACAAAAAAAAAATTCTGGAAATGAGAGAGAATGGAAGACAGTGCTTCTAAGAAGGGAGGAAAGAAGGCATGACTTCTATAAGAGACAACCTACCTAAGGTCATGAAGTTAAGGGATGAAATGCAGAGTTTAGGCAACACCAGGTTCCATTTTGACTAGAATGAAGAGAATGTGAGGGCTAGTTCTTTTCTAACCATGTTATTTGGTGCCCAGTCCAGCTCTGATTAGGCTGGTTGTAATGCCTACATCTGATTAAGTTCTAGAAAAAAATGTGCTGCCCACTAGTGTGTACAAATGCAAGACTCAAGGGCTTGTCTGAAGCAAGAGGAATATTTATTTCTCATAGACAACACACTTTAGTGTTTGTTCTGACTTAACAGCACCTAGACAAAGGGCACTGGTAGAACATCTTAATATTTACTGAATAATAACTGAAACATTCCTATAATCTTCCTCATTCTCTAGTCTTATCTATGGACTTTTAGGTTTAAAATTATCACCTCTTTTTTCTCCCAGTTCTACTCTCTCCACCCTCTCTGCTCACTTCACTCCACTTTCTCCTTTACAATCTAGGAAAAATCTATAGATGTATACAAAGGGGAGAGGGAAGAACAGGAAGGATGAGAGGAGGAGTTAATTATGTAATGGTTTCCACCAGCAGATAAGAGGGAAGAGTAAACGGGGAAAAGGCTAGCCCTAGTGGAAGAGACATTGATTAATGGTTATTGATACAAGTCTGGAAATGGAATCATAAATTTAGAACTAGAAAAAAATTTCTGTGGTCATCTGGTCTAATCCCCTCATTTTACAGTGAAGAAAATGAGGCCCGGATAAGTTGTGACTCGGCAAAGTTCACACAGGTAGAAAGCAGCAGAGCTAGTATTAAACCTAAGTCCTCTGACTCCTGATCCAGCTGTGTTTCCATTACATCGTGCTGTGTCATGTCTTAGCACAGTAGTGTTCAAGATTCCAAGACTAAAAGTTTCCATACACACATACACATCATTATTGTTATGTTTCTACCTCTCCTCCTCCCACCTCAACTTTTTAATTTAAAAATTCAAGTGTCATCGTGTTTTGTACTAACCCAAATCCTTCAACTTCACATAGAATACTAAAAATCTAATTTTCAGTTGTAGTCACTTCTAAAGGTTGCCCAGGACACAGATGGTCCTGTTCCACAGGGCACTTAGATTTGGAGAGAACTCAAGACCCAGAATTTCATCAATTTACAGTTGGAAAAGACTTCAGGTCATCTAGCTCAACCCCCTAATTTTGTGAATTAAGAAAACGAAGCTTTAATGTATCTACTATGTTCATGTTTTGCTTTAGCTACACATGTACAACCTATACTGAACTGCTTATCTTCCCAGTAAGGGTGGGTGACAAGGGAGGAAGGGAATGAATCTGGAATTCAAAGTTTTAAAATCAAATGTTTAAAAAAAAAAAAAAATATATATATATATATATGCATACTATTATTAATACTATTTTACATGTAATTGGGAAATAAGATATACAGGCACTGGGGCATAGAGATCCACCATGCCCTACCAGAAAAGTCAAAAAGTGTATGCGAGAAAATATGGGAGAGAGCAGATTGGAGGAGGGGATATCCTGTGGGATCGCTATTTTGGGGCAGTGGGTAGGCCAAAAAGGAGAGAAAATTTGTAACTCAAAATCTGGTGGAAATGAATGATGTAAATCAGAAGTTAATAAAGCATTTGAAAAATAAAAAAAATGAAGCCTTAAAGTAGGTTAAGTGGCTTACCCAAGATCACACAAGTAGCAAATGCAGGACAGTGATTGAACCATAGGTCCCTTTACTCCAGACTTTGCACTATACCATGAAGGTCCATCGATGGAGCAACTTCCCAAAGGAGACTTTAACAATGAGAAAGAACAATCCTTCCTTCTTGACTGGAGTAAAGCAGTAGAGGTTGAGTGAAGTGTCAAAGGAGAAAAGAGAAAAGACTGTAGAACGGAATTCTCTTCATGTTGATCTTGGGCAAATTCACAAAACATTTGTTATTAACTGCCTATTTTATGAAAGGTACCATGTTAGATGCTGGGAGGAGAATACTCAAATGTATCTATGATCTCATGGATGTCACAGCTGCCCATTCTGTTTGACTCTTGTCTACGTCTTCCCATAAATTTGACTTTGTCAGAGGGTAGGAAGAGAATACAACACTTATTATAAATAAGTGGTCTAGGAAGGACAGAATGTTAGCTCAATCAGGGAAGACTTCATGAAGGAGGTGGTACTTGAGTTGAACCTCTAATGAAAAGAAATAGAGAGGAGTGCATTTCAGGTATGTAGAAAGGAGTTTTCAGATATAGGGTCAACTTGTGACAATACATGGAGATGGGATATAGAGTATTAAGTTTGGCAAGCATCTGATAATCCACATTTTATGGAAAGAGGAATTCATAAAATAGAATAATATGAAATAGGCTGTAAAGTATGATGAAAGTTATGCTGTGGAAGGTCTGATATGGCAGGCTGCAGAATTTGTATTAGATCCTTGAGGCAATGGATATTTACCCAAATCATTCCACTGAAGGTTTCTGAGTTGAGTTGGGAGTGACATTGTCCCATAAATTTATCTCAGAAATTAGATGGAAGATGGGGAGAAACTGGAAGCAGGCAGGCAAGTTAGGAGGGTTCTATGGGAGTTTGAGTGAGATGTGATCAGGGCATGAAATAGGGTGGTGGTAGTGTCAACAGAAAAGGAGGCTAGATGGCTCAGTGGAGAGAGTACTGGGCCTGGAGTCAGGAAGACCTGAGTTCAAATACCTTGGACACTTATTAGCTGTGTGACCTGGAGAAAGTTGCTTAACTTGTTTACCTTAATCTACTGGAGAAGGAAAATGGCAACCCCTTCTAGTGTCTCTGCCAGGGAAAAAATAACACAGCAAAGATCCCTTTCTCACAAAGAAATATACATGACTGAACATAACAATAAATGTCAATAGATTCTAGAGATGATGCTGATATGAAATTAATAAGACTTGGATATTGAGGGAAGAACAGAGTCAAAGATGATTCTAAGATTATAAACCTAAGTGAGGAAGATAATGGTGGTATCCTCAGAAATAAGGAAATTTGAGGGAGGGAAAGATACTGGGGAGGGCAGGGAGAAATTTTAATTCTGCTTTAAGGTTTCCCATTCTACAGATGAAGAAACTGAGGCTGAAAGGATTTAAGTGATTTTCCTGGGGTCACACAACTAAGAAGTATCTGAAACAGGATTCAAATTCAGGTCTTCCTGATTTCAAATCAACCTTGCCACCTAGATTTATAAGATGATACTTAGAATAAGTGGGGCAACTAGGTGGCACAGTGAATAGAATACAAGGCCTGGAGTCAGGAAGATTTGAGTTCAAATTTGACTTCAGACACTTACTAGCCATGTGACCCTGGGCAAGTCACTTAACCCTATTTACCTCAGCTTCTTCATCTGTAAAATGAGCAAGAGAAGAAAATGACAAACCACTCCAGTATCTTTGCCAAGTAAACTTCAGATGGGGTTACAAAGAGTTGAATATAATGAAATAAGTGAACAACTTGCAGTAAGTGAGATCATAAAGGGAAGAAATGTAGAAAGAAAATGTATGAGAACTAAGGACAGAGCTCTAGAGGACAGCCATATTAAGGAAGGGAGTTAACTAATGACCCAACACAGGGAACTGAAAAAGAACAGTCAGACATTGGGCAGGAGAATCAGAAAAGGGGAATAGCAGAGAGGCCAAGGAAGGAGAGATCATTCAGAAGCAGGTGGCTAACAGTGTCAAAAACTAGAGAGTACAAAGAATGAAGATTGAGAGAAGGTTGCTTTTTCACCTAAAAGATCTTTGGCAACCTGAGGGAGAACAGTGTCAGTCAAGTGGTGGGGTCAGAAACCAGATTGTGAGATTTGAGATGAGTGAGTAGTGAGGAAATAAAGGAAATGAATTTAGAATTTTTTCTTGGAGAATGATAGTAAAAGGCAGAAAACATATAGGATGATAGGAGAGGATGAGAAAATTGAGAGGACAGTAGGGTCAAGTGAGGATTTTTTAAAGGATGAGGGATATCTGAATATGTTTCTAGGCAGTGGGTAAGGCTCCAGGAGATAAGATGAAACTGAACATAAGAGAGAAGGAATGTTGATAAAGCAACTTCCCAGTGGAGGTTTTGACAAGAAAGATCAGTCCTTCCTCATTGATTGGAGTAATGCAGTACAAGTTGAGTGAAGGTGGAGAGGATGGCAAGGTCTGGAGTATAGGACATGAGGGACCTTAAGACAGATATCCTCAATTTTGTCAGTAAGTTGGAAATATCTGATGAAAAAAGGGTTTGATTTGACATTGGGAGCTTAAGGAAAGAAGATGTTTACAACAAATCTAGAGAGTCAATTAGGGAAGAATTAAAATTTTATCATATAGTAATGAGGACCTAGTTGGGAAAAAAAAATAGTTTGAATTTGTAGAGACATGGTTGGCATGGGATAATCTGATTTCTTCCAAAGACATTCTGCATCATGGGAGAAGGGAGATGGTGAAAATGATCCATATCTGAAGACTGTCAAGGTATGAACAGTGGGAAGAGAAGAAGTAGCAGGGTAAAGGCTGGAGAACAGTGTAGAGGAGAATTGTTTTACTGTAGGGTTAAGATGAGAGAAGCGAGGTCAGAGCAGTGGTGAAAGTGGAGAATGAAAGAAGAAGGATGGAGGTTCTAGTGAGCACGGTGTAGAGGTTTAGGGAAGGATAAGACATTATGATAAGAGAAGGGAACTTCACAGTTCAAGACAAGGATATGAAATTAATAAGACTTGGATATTGAGGAAAGAAGGAAATGAGGGAAGAGCAGAGTCAAAGATGATTCTAAGATTATAAACCTAAGTGAGGAAGATAATGGTGGTATCCTCAGAAAGTGGGAGTTCAAGACAGTGGGAAGCGGAACAGTTACAGGTGAAAGAGGAGCCTGAGAGGTCACCATCCCTGTATGTGGCTGAGGTAAAGAGGTAGGTCACAGAAGTTGAGAAGGCTGATGACTTGGAAGGCTAGAATGTTCAAAGGGACATGAGTACACATACTTTAAGTATCAGGGCAAGGGTTGGGGCTGAGAGAAAGATGCTTAGCAAGTACTAACCTTGCAAATGGAGAGTAAGTAACCTGGGGGTCTGTAGATCATTGAAATAAGAATCTAAACTGAATGAAAGAGACCGAGTGACCCTCAAAAAGAAAGGGAGGATGTTTTATGATCGTGGTTTGAGAAAATTCTGGAAATGACAGTAGAGAACAAGGAGTATGCTGCCTCCTTCTGGTCCAGTGTATTATGGCATGCATTTTGGAAGCTAAGAATGCAGTATCTTCTGAAAGGAACTAAATTTCTGTAAACACAAAAAAATAGAATGTAAAAAACACATATAGGATGAAAGGAAGTTTATTGGTGTTGGGAGTTCCAGGGAGGGGAAAATGGAAAGAAGGCAAAATGAAAAGGAAGGGGAAAGGGGAAAGTTGAGTCTAAAGGACTAGAGAGAGGTACTAGGGGAGTGGGGATTTCATCTCATGAAATGGGATCTGAATCACAGGACTCGGGGGAGAAAGAGGGACAGATGTGGTAGCCATAGGATGGGGGAATTACCAGTGGGTTGGTGCCCCCAACCTCCTCGGTCCATGACAGTGGAGGTAGTGTTTTGTTGTTCTGTGTTCACTCTCCAAACATTAGGCATTAGAGTGGGAAGGGGAGGCAGGAGGTCATGAGAAGTCTGAGTCAATAAATGACATCTACTGTCAAAAGGACACAACCAGGACCTCAGACACGACATTGATACAGAGCTATGTGCATGTTCCATAGGTATCTTTTAGATGTGGCTGCTACTCCACCAACTTGGAATGAAGCTATGCATCTGAAGTCATGGGTGAATTCTGTTCAGTCTTTGCAATCCCAATTTCCAGGCATGGACTGCACCAGACCTCTTTTGCCATCTTCTGGCATATTTGAGAATTAAGGCCTTTGTCCAAAATCCCAAAGACCAATAGCCGTCTATAGAAAACTCTGCTGCTCTAGGAATGTGCAGCTAAAGGGGATCCTACAGATAAAACTTTAAGGTGAGGAAGATGAGAATCAAACATTTTTCTGTTTCTGTCCAATCACTGTCTCATGACCCTAGAGTTATAGTTTCTGAACAGAAAAAACAAATAAGAGCCATCATAGCCAACCAGGGGAGATAATATTCTCCTGAACATAAAACTAATGCTGGAAGTATCCACCCCTGAGTTAATTTTCTTCACAGACCATCCCAGCATTCAGCACCTATACTAGAAGGATCAACTGCAGCCCAAAGCAAGAGATGTTCCTCACCCACCTCCAAGACCTGATGGAACACAGTCCCCATTGGAAGTGTCATGTTCCTGTACCTTTGCCGGGAGACTTCCCAGAGCCCCTCAAATATCCTTCCAGTAATTTAATTTCAAATAAGTAAGTTTGGTACATGGGTTTTCATTTTTCTGAGTTACCACAAAATCACCAATTTAGAAAACATTTACTTTTGTATGGTGGTTAAACCAATAAGCTCCTCTCATCACCCCAACTCCTTAATTCAGTCATGTGATATGAAAACACAAAGTAAAAATAATAAAGCGAGGTAGCCATTTCTATGAAAGTTACTGCGTTCTTAAACCATAAAGACTCAAGAAAAATAAATGGTGAAAATTCTAATACAGCCAGAAAAGAAGCCCATAAGCTTCAAAATTTCAGAATGTTTAATTTGAATTTATATTTATTACAATAAAAATACCACAAAAGCAAAAGTAGATTATCTCATTGGAAGACTGATTCAGGGAGATTTCTTTCTTAATCATGTTGTTAAAACAGGAAATTTCCATTAGTTTAAGCTAATTTTCAATATCTCTAAAAACATTCATATTCCCTTTAGGTCAATCCCTGCCTTAATTCCAATCTTAACATTCCAATCGAAATCCATTCTCCTGTCCTCCATTATTGTTAGAAATATTCCTGTCCCAGAAAAAGTTTCAAAATAATGTCTCTCCATATATCAAGTACAATCTTATTTTCTAGTGGCAGGAAAATAAAGGTAACAAGTAATTTGTGAAATAGAGTCTACTAGTGGTATAAAGGTAATAGGAAGATGTGAAAGAGGCAAGTGTTTGAGTCTTCCAATTTATCCTCAAATAGGGAATGTCAGAAACATTACACTTTAAAAAGTTTGCTGGTTTTTCCTCAATTCTTTCTGTTACTTTTCCTCAATACTATCAAAGTTAGGGATTTAAGAAATACCATTTTTAATTTATTTTTTGATGTCTTTTGATATATTTACATCACCAGAATTTCTTCCAGTGTTCCCCCTCTTCTGAAAAAGAGGAAGAAAAAAATTAGTAAAACTGATCAATACATCAAAAAAGCCTAAAAATGTGCACAACATACCACACCTGTGGCCATCCTGCCTCTGCAAAGGAGTGAGGTGGAGGAATCTTCTCATTTCTGTCCTTTGGACTATGCTTGTTCTTTATAAATTTTCAACTTTCACTTTTGATTATTTTGTGGTTATTCTTTCTGTTTAATTTGGTTACATTAATTCTGTTTAATTTTACTTGCATCATGGCAGTCGCTGTGGGTGTCATTTTCTTTCTTCTCTTTATTTCACTCTGCATCAGTTCATGTGGATCCTTCCGTGCTTCTCTGTCTCTATCACATTCACAATTTCTTACAGCACATTACTATTTATTACATTCACATACCAACATTTGTTTAGCTATCCCCCAATAAATGGGTATCTACTTTGTTTCCAATTCTTTGCTACCACAGAAAGTTTAGCTTATTTTTATTATCCCTTCTTCTCCTACCCCAACCCTTCCCCATCACACCAGATTTTTCCCTTTTGTCACATTAACATACAGAACATAAGTGTCAATAGAAAATCAGAAGCATTTTTTTTTCCAAGACAAATCTACTTAAAGGTTTTGTTATGGGGTCTGCAGAGATGTCACTGTGAGATCCTGGTCAGTTCCTTTCCAGTACTGTAACCTGGATGAATTACAAAAAGACTTTAGTTATTTTACTTCCTAGGTTACTCAAATATAATATCCCAGGGTCACAACCCACCCCCACCTTGATATCATGTATGTAATTATATGATATGATATGTAATTATATGATATGTATTTATGATCTATATATATATGTATATATGATCTATGTGATCTAGAGCTGGAAAGCACTTCAGAAATCATCTAATCTAACCCTATCATTTTACAGATGAAAAAACTGAGGCCCAGAGAGGTTGTGACTTGCCCAAGGTCACAAAGATATGGCAAGAATCATAAGTGAGGAAGATGAGCATTCCAAACATGGGAGACAGTCAATGTAAAGGCACAAAGGTGGGATATGGTGTGTCGGCAAGACCAGTTTGGCTGTACCTTGGAGTTTGGGAAAGGAAGTAATGATTAATAAGACTGGAAAAGTAAGATGGAACCAAGTTGTAAATGCCTTTAAATGCAAAATAGAGGAGTTTAAATTTGTTACTAGAGGTGATGGGAAGCCACTGGAGTGACATGGTCAGGCTTTGCATTAGGAAAATCACTTTGATGACTTGTGGAGGATGGGCTGGACCAAGGAGAGACTTCAGGTAGGAAGACCAATGAAGAGGCTTTTGCAATTGTTGTTAAAAACTGTTGTTAGAAAATAAGATTGTACTTGATATATGGAGAGACATTATTTTGAAACTTTTTCCAGGACAGGAATATTTCTAACAATAATGGAGGACAGGAGAATGGATTTCGATTGGAATTAAGGCAGGGATTGACCTAAAGGGAATATGAATGTTTTTAGAGATATTGAAAATTAGCTTAAACTAATGGAAATTTCCTGTTTTAACAACATTTAACAACAATTGCAATTGCCCAATAGAGGTGATGTTGGCCCAAAGTGAGGTGATGTCTACATGAAAGGAGAGAAGAGGATTTAGAGCTGACTTAGAGAAACAACAATATTTTTCAAGGATTGGATGTGGGGGAAATAGTCAGGAGCTGAGGATGAACTCCTACAGGAGTTCAAACTAAAAGAAATACACACAGCCTCTAAATTCTAGATTTTGTCCATTTAATCACCAAAAGCAAGAAAGCATTTGTTGGGTGCCTGCTGTGTGTCAAGCCCTTTGCTAAGTATGATGGCAATATTACAAAAGAAATATAAGGTAAGATTCATATTAGGGATAATATTTTTTCAGTTTAAACCAAGTACCACTGAGATTTCCCTGCTGGCCAACTATCTTTCTCCATGTTCCCTGAAGAATCCAACAGAAAGCTGGCATTTGGTCAACAATATTTCTCAATAATTGAGCAGCAAAGGAAATCCAAGGTGCTTAAAATCTCAAATCTTGCTCTTCCATTAACAATCTGTAAGAGCTTGGGCAAATTTCCTAACTCTAGGCAACTACAATTTGTCTTTTTTCTTCTTCTTCTTGTGACCAAATAACTGCTCAACAGAATAACAGAGCTATGTTTTCCTGACCTAATTCAATTTTGTTTAACAACCATTTACTATGTGCCTCTATCTGAAAGAGTGCATAATAAATTCATACTATCTAATTTCAGCAAGACAATAGTAATAATCCTGTATTAATAATCCTACACTCATATCTCTTTACACTAATTTACAATAGATGTGATGATAATCAAGACAGATTATGAAGCACAATTCAAGAAGCTGCTAGAACAAGGGTAGAGAACCTGTGGTCTCAAGGCCACGTGTGGCTCTCTAGGTCCTCAAGTGTGGGCCTTTGACTGAATCCAAATATCACAGAACAAATCCCCTTAATGAAAATATTTGTTCTGTAAAACTTGGACTCAGTCAAAAGGTCACATATGGCCTCAAGGTCACATATGGCCTCAAGACCACAGGTTCCCCACTCCTGTAAAGCTAAAATGAATGGAAAATAGGGTTTGTAAAGTTTATGACGCTCTTTACATATTGATCTTCCCAACAAACTTGAGAGTAAAGGAAGTACTTAATTTTACATTATATGAATTTTTACAGCTAAGAAAATTGAGGTTCACATGGACGATTAGTTAAGTACCGGAGTTGGGCCTCAAAGCCAAGTCTGTCCCTACGTGGGTCTAGCATTCTTTTTTTTTTAAAGCAGTTGGGGTTAAGTAACTTGCCCAAGGTTACACAGCCAGTTATTTTGTGTGGGTGTTAAGTATCTGAGGCCAGAACCGATCCCGGGTCCTCCTGACTCTGGGGCCAGCGCTCTTACTCACTGCGCCCCCATTCTTTTTTTTTAAGCAATTTGAGCTAAGTAACTTGCTCTAGGTTACACGGCCAGTTATTTCTGGGTGTGGTGCTAAGTATCTGAGTCCGGATTCGATCCCCAGGTCATCCCGACACTGGGGCGGGTGCTCTTACTCGTTGTGCTACCTGGCCGCCCCAAAGAAACTTTTTTTTTTGCTTTTTGAAGTGCAATTGGGGTTAAGTGACTTGCCCAAAGTCACATGGCTAGTAAGTGTGTCAAGTGTCTGACGCTGGATTTGAACTCAGGTCCTCCTGGCTCCAGGGCTGGTGCTCTATTCACTATTCCCTCTATTCACTGCACCACCTAGCCACCCCATGACCCCATTCTTTTAATTATATATATATATATATACACACACATATATATATACACACATATATATATGTACACACACACACACACACACACACACATATATATATATATATACACACACACACACACCATAATGCTTCTCAAAGCAAAAAACAGCAGCACACTAACATTGTATTACACTTTCAGGTTTGTTCTCATACATATTGACCCTGGAAGGCCATATCTAAATCTTTTACATCCCCCTCAAGGGACCTAAGCCTCTGACTCCAAATCCATCTCACTGCCATTCAAAGGCACAATTTTCTGTCCCTGAGGAAAAATTCTCAAATTTTAAATTGCTTGAAATCAATTATGATCAGACTGTTGTTCAGCTTTTTCAGTTATGTCTCACTCTTTGTGACTCCATTTGAGGTTTTCTTGACAAAGATGCTGGAAGGATTTGCCATTTCCTACTCCAGCTCATTTGACAGATGAGGAAACTGAGACAAACAGAGTTAAGTGACTTGCCCAGGGTCACACAGCTGGTCTGAGGCCAGATTTGAACTCAGGAAGATGAGTCTTCCTGACTTCAGGCCCAGCATTTTATCCACAGTACCACCTAGCTGCCCCTAGTTCAGACTAGATAATGTCCAAAGTTCTTTCTAATTCTGAGATTCTGTTTCCCTCAGCACCACAATCATTAACTGACCCATACTTTCAAATTCTCCTGCCAACTCTCCACCTCTTTCCCTCATGTAGTCCTTCTCCCACTCAAGTGGTCAGACCATATCATACCAATACCTTCCCCCAGCTCAGTAAACTCCTACGACTCCCTATCACTTCCAGAATCAAATGGAAAATCTTCTATGGGGCATCTAAAGCCCTTCACAACCTGGACCCTTTCCTATCTTTCCAGTCTTTTTATTATACTTCACTCCCTCCCACATACTTTATGATCCAATAACACACCTGCCTTCTAGATTTTCCTCATACTCAGCAAAAGATTGTATCTTTTCATTGACTGTCCCCCATGCCCAGAAGGCCCTCCCTCCTCATCTCTGCCTTCTGGTTTCCCTGGCTTCCTTTAAATCCCACTTACTACTGCAGTGGTGTCAAACTCTAAAAGAAATAGGGACACAACCATAGATAAGGCTCCTTGCGGGCTACATAGAATAAATTTTAAAATTTAATGTTATTTATGCTTTATTGCATTTTTTTAAGTTATTATGTGAAATACTTCCCAACTACATTTTAATCTGATTCATGTTGGACCTCAAAATGTTGTGGGCTTCATGTCTGATACCTCTGTTCTATGGGAAGTCTTTCCTGAATCCCATTAAAACCAGTACCTTCCCGCTAAGGATAATCTCCAATGGATCCTTCTTATGGCTTGTTTGTATACAGCTGTTTGCAATGGTGTCTCAAACATTAAACTCTGAGTTCCTTGAAGTAGACACTGCTTTTTGACTTTCTTTGCATTTCCAGTGCTTAGCACAGTGCCTGGCACATGGCAAGGACTAAATAAATATTTGTTGACTGACTGGGCTATTGCAATAGCCTCTCAATTGGTCTCCTTGCATCATCTCTACCCTCTCCAGTATATTAACCCCATAGCTGACAAAATGATATTCCTAAGGCACATGAATGACCATGTCATTCCCCTGCTCACTAAACTCCAATGGTTCCCTATTACCTCTAGGACCATATAGAAACTTGTCTGTTTGGTCACTGAAGCCCTGACTCCAACTTACTTTTCCAGCCTTATTACACATTATTTCCCTTCATACACTTTTCTAAACAGCTAAATTGGCCTTCTTGCTGTTCCCTTTCTCATGTCTGTTTTTGCCCAAACTTTCTATTCCTCATGCCTGGGATGCATTTCCTCCATACGTCCACCTTTTAGAATTTCTAATTTCCCGGGTGACCTTGGGCAAATCACTTAATCCCAATTGCCCCCCCAAAAAAGCAAAAAAATAAAAGTAAATAAAAATAAAAATAATTTCTAATTTCTTTCAAAATTCAGCTCAAGTACCACCTTCTCTATGTGAAGCTTTCCCTGATTCCACCAACTAACCCTCTGCCTCCACAAATTACCTTTTATTTATTTTTTGTATACTTATTTACCTACATGCTCTCTCTTGATCCCATATACAAAACCCCAGATAAGTTCCTTGAAGGCAGGGACCATTTTATTTCTCTGTCCCCAGCAACTAGAAGAATTCCTGGCACAGAGTGGTTTGGTAAATGCTTATTCATTGGTTGATTGGCTTGCATAAAATTTTACTATCCCAATTCCCTTCATTCCACTTCTCTCTGACCACTTCTAAATGCAGGCAGTCCCCAACCTCTGCTCTCAGCCCTCTTCTCTCTCTATGTCTTTGCCCTTGGAGATCTTGCCAGGCTTCAGCTACATCTTTATGTGCATGATTCCCAGGGGTTGCTGGTAAATGTTTAACAATGGGTTCTAAAGGGAAGAAAAGACAACAATATGTACAGCACACTTTTAAGTTTAATCTGTATCATTAACATTTTCTTCATCACTTTAAGTCTGGACAATCAACAAAACAATAAATCAGGCCCTGATTTGTAGCATTTGGCAGTTTGCAAGGTGTGGAATGCCCATGCTGAAAATTTAACAATCAGCTCTCATGTAGTCGGTAGGAATTGGCTCCAGCACACCCCTAGCACCAACTGATTATTAAATATAGACTTGTGGCACTCTTTTGAGCACCAGTATCATATTTCCAACTATCCACTGGACATTTCTACATAGAAATGCCATTAACATATCAAACTCAATATGTCTAAAGCCAATCCAGGTTCTCCTTCAAAACCAGTTTTTCCTCATGACTTTCTTATTTCCTTGAATGGTTCTGCCATTTTCCTGGTCACTCAGGCTTGAAATCTCAGGTTTATCTTTGATCTCATTCTTCTTTGCCACCCACATTTAATCATCTGCCAAATCCTGCTGATCCGTCCTTCACAACCACTTTTGGATCTCTTCCCTATTTTCTGTCCCTTTTGCCACCCACCACCCAACCCCGATTGCTTCATACCTGAGCTAGTGCCTTCAAACTCTTGCCTGTCTAACTTATTCTGCAAACCACTGCAAGACTATTTCCTAAAATCACTTCTTCAACCAAGGTGCTCTTCTTCTCAAAAATTAATGGCTCGTTGATGAGTACTGAATAAACTACACGTTCCTTAGTCAAGCAAAGATCTCCATAACCTGGCCCAATCTACCATTTTCTGCCAATTTCCCACTAGTTCCTACAGGAACTCTATGTCCTGGATGCTTGTTTCCTGGACACTCCCTATCATTTCTAGCTTCTGCATCGCTGTGCATGCCATCCTCTCATTCTCTAAGACACATACCCCCTTCCCAATCTTTCTTTACAGAAATTCTGTCCATTCATCGAGATACAACTCAAATGCTATTAACTCTTCTATATCCTTCATATGCTACTCATGTGTTATATTGTGGTAACTTTGTACATTGTCTTTTTTTCTAAATTGTGAGCCCCTCAGGGAAAAAGATAATGTCTTGCTCATTGTTTCTCCCCTTATATAGCTTATGATGGTGCCTTACAAATAGCATTCTCTCGATTATTTGGTGAATAAAAATCAATGAATTTGTAAAAGGGCAGAGGAATATAGAAACCTAGACAAGGTGACAGAGACTAAAAGGAGGTATGACAGTCAAGTCATCATGGAATGATTAACTGACCCAACACTTTCATATTTGTAGCCCTGACATGCAGGAATTACTCATTCATCACAAGTTGTCCTGTGTCACCTGTTCTAGTCACCTGGAGGTGGGATGCTTTGCACCTGGAATACAAGGTGTTCTTCCAAACACCTAGTTCTTACCATCATAAATTAAGAAATGGATGTCCCAGATAGTGCTATGTTAGCTCAAATACCAATGAGAGAATAACACCACACTGGCAAGAAATGTAAGTTACTATTCAAAATCCTGAGGGAAGGAGGTGAGGAACATCTTCCCTGATTAATTTCATGAAATGAGGAGGCAGTCCTCTTCCTGGAATAATTTTAATGCAGCCTATCTGAAAGGAAATGTTGTTTAAGGACCCAGAGAGATCCTCTTCAACCTTGAGGGTAAGGTTCCTTGGCTGAGAGGAAAGGAAATGTCCCAGCTAAGAGTTTCCAGACAGTTCCCTTATGCAATATATAATGTCATAATAGCCTAGGCCAGGAGTGGGGAATCTGTGGCGTTGAGGTCACATGTGGTCCTCTAGGTCCTCAAGTGCAGCACTTTGACTGAATCAGTCAAATCCAAATTTAAACCAAAGGCCTCTAACTTCCAGTCCAGGGTTCTTTGCACTACACCATAACTCAAAGGCATAATTCTCTGCCCTTGAGAGAAAATGCTCCAACTTTAAATTGCATTTTTTTTAACGTGATGGAATTTAATTTTGGTTTAACAACTTTACACAGTTCCTTTTTAATTCTTTAGTCTCTTTCCTTGACTTTTCTATAAGATTTAGAAAATATATATAGATAGCTCTTGAAAAAAAATGACCTGAATTATGAAGGTCATCTGAAATGAAGTAGAAATGTTAACCAATGCACATCATTTCACTAGGGAACCCAATATAAACTTTTTATAATCTAATGGAAAGTTGAAATGGGAAACGCTGAGACTAAAATAGAGATTACAGTTGTCAGAACGAATGAGAGAAAGAAATTTCTGCAAGTTCCAATATCATATCAAGGATAGTATACTCTCCAGAGATCTAAGGAAAGGAAAATGGAAAATCTCCCAACTTAAGCCAATTTGATTGTTATTTCATCATAATTTTAAGCAGGAGGGAAGCTTTGCATTTACCATTTCAACTATGTGACACTCATCACCCCCAGGACTTCCATCACTAAGTCATCAGATACACAGGATCACCAACTTTCAGGCTTCCAATTTTTTCCACTGAAAAATACATCCCAAAGAGTGGGGATGTTTTGTATAGATGCTTCTCTGCTGGGTCACAGAGGCGATAGCTGAAGGGGACAAAGAAAAATCATCAGTCACATGGAGAAAAACATAATATAAAGCTAATATGCTAGCCCAGGGAGTCATACAAACAACTTCTAAAACCTCTCTTGGAAAGCTGATAGGAGTGAAAATGCAGGAAAGACTTTTTTCTGGCACTTCCAAGAGTATCCTGTTATTATAAATGAACTTAACAGCATTACATTTGCATCCATGATGAGAGGCCTCACTGGAGGCATTAAAAAGGTTTTTCATTTACTTGTTCAAATATATTGTCTATCTACATAAATCAATTTCATAATACTTTGAATAGAATAGAGCCAAAAAAGAGGAGTTACTCTAGATTCCCTTAGCTATTCAGTTGTTTAAATCATGTACAATTCTCTGTGACCCCATTTGGGGTTTTCTTGGCAAAGATAGTAGAATGGTTTGCCATTTCCTTCTCCAGTTCATTTTACAGATGAGCAACTCAGGCAAATAGGGTTGTCACTTGCCCAGAATCACACAACTAGTGTCTAAGGTTGCATTTGAACTCAGGTCTTCTGTACTCTAAGCCCAATGCTCTATTCACTGCACCACCTGCTGCTCAGTTTCCCTTAGAATTCTGACAAATGCATAAGCTTAACAGTGAATCAGTCACTGGAATCTTAGAGCAGAGCAGTCAACCATAAAAACAGAGATAGAATTAACAAGAACTTGGGGTGTAATCTGAAGCAGAGTTTAAGTCTGGGTCTTCAAGATGGAGAAACTAACTTCATTGCATCTAAAATTCTAAGATTTGAAGGGCTCTAGCCCCACTCAGTCCAGTCCCTAACTACCTACATGTTTAAACCTACACCTAGTCCTGCCATGATAATACGATGACAGTATGATAAAATTGATGATAATACATGACAATATCAAAAGTGTTGGATCCTTCCCCACCCCCACCCCTGCTGCCCCACCATGTGATCTACCTCCTCAGTGTTTCCAGGGGCTCTTTCCTAGTAATGATCCCAGTGTCTGGGTCCACTGTTGTCATGAGGCATCTGCAATATAGCCAAGAAAGGGTTAGGCAAATGCACACAATAACCTATGAGCAAAGCTTTAAGTACTGAGTTTGGTTAGAACTTTTACCTGGGGCAAGCCAAAACCTTGCTCATTTCCACACTCCCAATTAGGATTTCATCCCAGGTATCCTAGGAGAGATAAGATAAGTTTTCTTTTGAATAAAGGCATTTAGATTTTACAACCAGTTCTTTATTAGTTGGCATCATCTATAACTGGATATAGAAAACAACTCCCCTAGGGGCAGCCAGGTGGCACAGTGAGTAAGAGCACCAGCCCCAGTGTCAGGATAACGTGGGGGTCAAATCCAGGCTCAGACACTCAGCACCACACCCAGAAATAACTGGCCGTGTAACCTTGAGCAAGTTACTTAACTCCAATTGCTTAAAAATAAAAGAAAGAGGGCGGCCAGGTAGCACAGCAAGTAAGAGCACCGGCTCCAGTGTTGAGAAGACCTGGAGATCGAATCCCGGGCTCAGACACTTAGCACCCACCCAGAAACACCTGGTCGTGTAACCTTGAGCAAGTTACTTAACCCCAATTGCTTAGGGGTGGCCAGGTGGCTCAGCGAGTAAGAGTACCGGCTCCAGTGTTGGGATGACCTGGAGATCGAATCCCGGGCTCAGACACTCAGCAGCACACCCAGAAATAACTGGCCGTGTAACCTTGAGCAAGTTACTTAACCCCGATTGCTTAAAAATAAATAAAAGAAAGAAAACAACTCCCCTTCTCTCTTTAAAAAAAAAAAAAGCCATTTTGATGGACTTAACCCTTCTCAGCAATTCAAGGACCTAAAACAATTCCAAAGAACACATGATGGAAAATGTCAGCCACATCCAGAGAAAGAACTATGGAGTCAGAATACAGAACAAAGCAGACGGTTTTCTTTTTTATTTTGTTTTATTTTTTTTTCTTTCTCCTGGTTTTTCCCATTCGTTATATTTCTTCTATGCAACATGACAAATGTGAAAAAGTGTTTAATGGGAAGGTATGTGTAGAGCCCATATCACATTGCAAGTTGTCTTGGGGACAGAGGCAGGAGGGAGGGGGAGAAAAGTTAAAACTTATGGAAGTGATTGTTGAAAACTAAAAGTAAACAATTTAAATTTTTTTTAAGTCATTTATATAAAGACTGGAGAAGATTTTGAAGGCAGTATAGTCTAACAGAGCTTTGCAGAGGAACCAGATTTTTCCTGTTCATTTGTTTTAGTCGTGTCTAACACTTCATGACCTTTATGGGATTTTCTTGGCAAAGATACTGGAGTGGTTTGCCATTTCTTTCTCCTGAGGAAACTGAGGCAAACAGGGTTAAGTGACACTCTCTGTGTTGCACAATTAATAACTATCTGAGGGGCGGCCAGGTAGCACAGCAAGTAAGAGCACCGGCTCCAGTGTCTGGATGACCTGGGAGATGGAATCTGGGCTCAGATACTTAGCACCACACCCAGAAATAACTAACTGTGTAACCTTGAGCAAGTTACTTAACCCTGACTGCTTAAAAACAAAAAAATAAATAACTATCTGAGAACAGATGTGAACTTGGGTCTTCCTGACTCTAGGCCTAGGCACTTAATCTACTGTGCCACCTAACTGCCCAAGGCTACTATAGCCTTCTACGAACTGTGCCCAGGGAATAGACCAGTCACTGGAGCCTCTGCCTAACCCATTCCACTGTATTCTATCTCCTTATCTCACAGGAGATCAGGATTTCAAAGCCTGATGCACATTTTTTTTTAACTTTATTTTTTGTTTGTTTTTTGGAGGGAGGAAGGCAGGGCAACTGGGGTTAAGTGACTTGCCCAAGGTCACATGGCTAGTAAGTGTGTCAAGTGTCTGAGGCCAGACTTGAACTCAGGTCCCTTTGACTCCAGGCTGGTGCTCTAGAGATGCACATTTTTAAAAGGAAGTTTTAGGGGCACTCAAGTCTCAGGGTTATGGTTACATAGACCCTATAAGGTTATCCAATCAAACCCTTAACTGAACAGCAATCCCTTCTAAGACATGCCTAAAGACTCCTAGTGAAGGGGAATCTGCCTCCAATTATATGGTTGTTCCGTATGTCAAACATAAATCTGTATCCCTACAATGATTGTAGACATTTTGAATCAAGCAGGCTTCTGTGATTAGGTCTGGAAACTTAGCCATCATTTATAGTACTGTGTCTACAGGGAAATTCACATTGTGGAAAAGATGACTTATAAACAAAGTTTTGCAACCAAAATCCACTTTGAAGTTGAGGACCAGCTGAAAAACAAATATTTCCAAACCATTTTCTGATGTCCCACTTATTTCAATACCATGGAATATGATAACAAGACGATTTGGGCAAACACCCAGGAGCAAACATAACAGTATTTGCCTCATTATGATAATGGATGTGGGCCACGTGTTAGGATAGCTCAGAGCATCACTTTGCTGAAACAGGCTGTATACATTTCATCACAGCACGGCAATGCAGTCACTTACAAATACACCTATGGCTACCTTTCTAAAAGCTGGAACACTTGGGTCATACCCAATTCAATGCCTTTCTGACAAGTAATAAAGATCTCAACAATATAAAGCCACACATCTATGTCAATTCAAGATTCTAGTAGTGAATTCAAAGCCGCAGAGTCTAGAATTTCAATAAAAAGTTTCTCAGAGCCATGATTCAATGATAAGTGGTCTTTTTGGCACATGCTGCTCAGCTCTTGCATCACATGGAAGGCCAGCAAATTGCTTTCTTTTTAGCCTCAGATGCCAGCCTTATAGGTTCCTCTTAAATAGAAGCATTATTTAACATCTGCAAATAAATTCACTGAAATAATATTTAATATAATTTAATAATTAATATATTTAATATAATTTAAATTATAATGTTTAAGAAAGAGTGAACTGGTTCCAGATTTTTCTGGGTGAAAGATAGAGGGAGGAAATGCACTTTACAGCTTTTTTAAAATAATGCTTAACATTTATATAAAGCATAGCTTCCCAAAGTAGGCAATACCACTCCCTGGGGGGACTGGAAAGATCCAGGGTGGGGGGCAGTAGTAGCCTCCAGTGCAGTTGGGCAGGGGGGGAGTGTATAATAAACATAAGGGGATGATGGAAGCATAAGGAGAGAAGAAAATTTTGAAAAACCATTAATACATGTTTCATCTGTTGTATAACTGAGTTAAAGTTGTAGTGATTACTTATTTGCCAAATAAACACTCAAAATAAAAGTTATAACCAATCAGTGGTCAAGTCAGTTGATAGGTCTTAATAAGCAAGAGTTGGCACGCAAGGGTTTCGTGCATTGCTGGAAAGCCCAGCGTGCATCAGCGGGAATGTGTGCATATAATGACTTGTTTGCAATACGATACTATATGGTTACATGACACAATATTGAATCATCAAAATTTCAATGCAAGAAAAAAGCCCTACAAATTTACAATAAATTATTAAATTTAAGTTGCATCATTTTAAAAAAATAAAAATTTATATTTTTTGAAATGATGCAAATTTCAAAAAAAAAAATCTGTTAAAGGGTAAAAGAAAGTAGATTTCCAGGTGGGGCCCTGAATATTTTTTTAAAAAGGAGACAGTAGGCCAAATAAGTTCGGGAACCTCTGATATAAGGTTTGTAAAGCATTTTAAAGATATTGTCTCATTTGAACCTTACAATAACCCTGTGAGGCAAATGATATTATTATCCCCATTTTACAGTTGAGGAAACTGAGGCTGAGAGAATGTAAGTGGTTTGCTCAGGGGTTATACAGAGAGTTTTTGAGAAAAAAATTTAAACACAGTTTTTCTTACTCTAAGCCTCATCACTCAATGTGTTTGCTACATTACTCTGCCACTCTATGTGACTGCAACGTATTTCCCTCCCTCACTGAAAAAATAGTCTATGAGTGTGAAATGTTGACTATTCTGTCAGACTCAGTAGATATGTCCGTGGGTTTTCTAAATTACTTTTTTTTTTAACTTTTGTTACAAGGACTGACTTTTTGGATGAATGAGAAGAGGTATTTCAGAAATGAATATAAAGTAGAAACAAAAGGTATTAATAAGTGATGCTGGAAATTAATCTTGGGATGAACTTGGATATACTGCAAATTATTGTGGGTTCCGTGTGTGTGTGTGTGTGTGTGTGTGTGTGTTTTGAATAAAGCCAGGCTTTTCATATATGGTAGCCAGTTTGCAAAACAAAAAGAATACAATGAAATGAAATGCAGATCACAAAAAGGACACTAGACAATACACACAATGGATCTAAATAATCTGCAGCATGTTACCAAAGAAGGACTATACACAAGAAACAGCCTAAAATATATCATTAGAAAGGTGAATGATCAGCTAAGGAGAGGGGGAAGTCATGTAGGAAGATTGAAGGATGACCAGGGGATAGGCCATGTGCAGCAAGGGTATCCAAAAAATGTTAAAAGATCTAGAGAAATTCCCACCAGCTAGCTATGTGAATCCCCTATAAAGTGTTTACAGAAGGACATGGAAAAATCTACCGTGGGATAAAAGAAGGCTTCAGAGAAGAGGTGGTGACTGAGCTAAGCTGACTGATAAGATTTTTCATTCATCAATTAGAGGCAGCTTTGCTTAGTGAATGGAGAGATGGCCTCTAAGCCATCTTTTCTTACCTAGCTTAAATCACTGAATGGTTGATTTGCCTCAGACAAACTGAGACTTGGGAAAGACCTTAAATTAAAAAGGCTAAAGTCTCCCTACTGCATCTGGGGCCACCTCCAGTCCTGACTTATGTCTTGTCACTGGATTTAGATGACTCTGGAAGGAGAGAGGCTGATGGCTTTGCACAGCTAGGCCTCACTTAAATCCAATTCATTTGCAAGTCAAGACATCATCCTTCTGATGTCATGGGTCCTTTTCCAGAACAAAGGACAAATAACAATCTGTGAGAAGTAGTAGTGGCCCCACTGGGAACCCAATGGGCCAGCTCCAGTTGGACAATGTTTCTTCCTTCCTTCCTTTTTTCTTTTCTTCCTTCCTTCCTTCCCTCCTCCTCTCCCTCTGTCCACATGAAGAATCATACCCTCACATTTGGGTGCTCTGTCCAAAGGAATATAAGTTTTGATCATTGAAACTTCACAAGATATCTTGAGGTTTGGCAGTTAAATTTTTTTTTTCTCTTCCCTACTTATTTATTCTATCATTTTTTAAAAAAAAACTGAAAGAATTAACTCCTTTGTCCCATGTAGTTTCATTTATGATTTCTTGAAATAGAGTTCTGGAAAACCAGGCCTTGATAAAGCCCATTGGGATTCAAACAGAGCTACTTGACTATGTCTTTAAATCCAAATCACTCAGGCTGTCACTGATCAGCCAATATCAGGTCCCAGCCCAAGCCTCACTTGGTCATTGTTTGGGTTTTGATGGCTGTGTAACAGCAATTGTTTCTGTTCTGGCCAAAAACCTTGAGGGTCTTCCCCTCCCAGATTGATTTTTTTTTAATAGGCAAACTGTGCCATCTTTTCTCTCATTTCTTACCTACCCTTAAATCACTAAATGGGTGTTGCCTTAGAAAAACTGACATCTGGGAAAAACCTTAGCTTAAAAAGGCCAAGGTCTTTCACTGCATCTGGGGCCATCTCCAGTTGTTCTGACTTGTCTTGCCACTGGACTCAGAGTGAGGCTGATGACTTTACACAGCCTTCCTTTACTTAAATCCAACTCACTTGCAAGTCAAGACATCACCCTCCTGCTGTCATTGGTCCTCTTCAAGAATGAAGGACAGGGGCGGCCAGGTAGCACAGCAAGTAAGAGCACCGGTCCCAGTGTCGGGATGACCTGGGGATCAAATCCAGGCTCAGACACTTAGCACCCACCCAGAAACACCTGGCCGTGTAACCTTGAGCAAGTTACTTAACCACAATTGCTTAGGGGAGGCCAGGTGGCTCAGCGAGTAAGAGCAGCAGCCCCCGTGTCAGGGATGACCTGGGGATCGAATCTGGGCTCAGACACTTAGCACCACACCCAGAAATAACCGTCTGTGTAATCTTGAGCAAGTTACTTAACCCCAATTGCTTAAAAAAAAAAAAAAAGAATGAAGGA
>NW_027187317.1:1797371-1819573 GCF_028583685.1 Petaurus breviceps papuanus
AAAAAAAAAAAAAAAGAATGAAGGACAAACAACAACAAGCCCGGAAGACTTTGGTTCAAATTTTGCCTCTGAAACCTCCTGGCCATGGGATCTTGGGCTATTCCCTTTCCATGCTCTAGGTAATTCTTTAAGTCTGTGAGTTGCAGTGGTGTCAACCTGCACTGGTAGTGGGAATTTCCTCACTAGGAGTTCCTTATATCTACGAAGGCCCATGTCCAGGCCCTTTGACTAGTCATCTCTGCAAAAAAGGAAAGCAGGTCTCTCTCCTAGAAGGGGAGATCAAGAAGATGGAGGAATACCCCTCCACTTACCAGTTTATCAGGGAGAATGGAACATTCTTTAAAAAAAAATTGGCAAACAAGCTACATGGGAAGAAAGAGCAAGAGAAGGAAAGGGGGAAGGAGGAGGATGAATGAATAAAAGAACATTTATTAAGCATTTATAAGGTGCCAAGCACTGTGCTGAGCTCTACTGGGTATACAAAATAAAAACTAAAGGCAGCCTTAACCTTCAAGGAGCTCAGAGTCTAACAGGAGAAGACAATGTATAAAAAGAAGAGGGAAAAGCTGGGGGAGGAGGGAGAGGCAGAGGAAAATAATCCGGGGCAAGATAGAATCCAGCAGTTTGGGTAGGACATAATCTGAGAAGGTGAGAGTTTGAGGGTTGATTTCATCTCACTGAATAATGAGTTTCTGGAGATGTTTAAGTCCAGGAAAGTAGCCAGATAGGAAATGATGAGATGAATTCTCTAGGTGCCTTCCTTAAATGGGTGGAGAATCAGGAGCGGGGTCTGCAATGTCTACTCTTCCCAATGAGAGGGAGGGAGGGTCCCCAGGGGCAAGCAGAATGAAGAAGTGAGAGTTTCAGAGTTGATTTTATCTTGCAGAATAATGAGTTTAGTCCAGAAAAGTAGCCTGATACCAAGTCTAGTCCAGCATTCTTTCTGCTACACCATATTGCCTCAATTCTGCCATCTCTATAATCAGCCTATACCAGTAAACCTCCATTTACAGAGTAGACACATGCATTCCTGGACAAAATTGTACTGCGTTGAAAACCCGTTTTTCCCAGGAATGCTTTATCTATTTTTATGAGGGATAATAATAGGTATATAGTTTATATATGCACACACACATATATTTTTATATTTTATATACATTTATATAGTGTTTTATAGTTATATATGTGTGTATATATACATATATTTTGTTTTAAGATTTGTAAAGCATTTTACAAGTATTATCTCATTTCTCCCCCTCACAAGAACCATGGGAGGTAGACATTATTATTATCTCCATTTTGTGATTGAAGTAGCTGAGGTTAGGAGAAATTGAGTGACTTGCCCCGGTCACAACAGCCAGGAAGGGATGTGAGGTCGGATCTAAACTGAAGTCTTTTTGATTCCAGGTCCAACATTCTATCTAAAATGCCACCACACCGCTTCAGAAATAGACAGTGGGTAGTGGATCTTCACCTGCATTTGTAAATTTCTTAGACCCTCTTTCTTTCCCTGCCTCTAGTCATATTAATCACAGTAAGTTTTAACTATATAGAAATAAACCCTGGGTGTACCTATTTATAACAGGAATCCTTTTGTAATGTGAATAGTCATTCCCCTTTACTCCAACTGGACCAATTTCTCTTTTTTCATTTGTTTGAATTTCTTTTTTTCTCTCCGGTATCCCAATATGCTGTGAACCGTTGAACACAGCAGTCTAGGAAGAATTAAAAGTGAGCATTACCCACAGGAAACCATTAGTCTGCACTGTCATTCCTAAGCTAATTCACCTAAGTTGCAGAACTCAGCTATTTTTATTTAGTCGGCCTCTTAAATATTGATATGCATTAGCATTTTCCCATTAATATTTAACAAGATCACCAGGAGTGGGAAGTGTTATGGCTGAACAATGGCGCCAGATGGCCAAGTTAATACTACCCACAGAGCCTTAACTACTGTGCCTCCTAATAAGGGAGGATAGGATTTTTTTTTCCATTTCAAATGGCCACATATTTCTATAAGAAGATAAAAGTCACAATACAATAAGGACAAAATGTTTTATTATCTAAAAGGCATATCAGTGTTTTCTTTTTTTTTTTTAAGCAATAGGGGTTGAGTAACTTGCTCAAGGTTACACGGCCAGTTATTTCTGGGTGTGGTGCTGAGTATCTGAGCCCGGATTTGATCCGGGTCATCCCGACACTGGAGCCGATGCTCTTACTCTCTGAGCCACCTGGCCACCCCTAAGCAACTGGGGTTAAGTAACTTGCTCAAGGTTACACAGCCAGGTGTTTCTGGGTGGGTGCTAAGTGTCTGAGCTCGGGATTCGATCTCCAGGTCTTCTCAACACTGGAGCCGGTGCTCTTACTCGTTGTGCTACCTGGCCGCCCCTATCAGTGTTTTCTTTAAACTTACCCTATATGAAAAGAAGCATAACTAAAGTTACAACTGAAATATTTATAGAAGTTAAAACTCACCTATAATAAAAAAAAAAAACAAATAAACAGACAAGCTATCATCTATCCAAAATAACTAAGAACTGGTGCTTAAGTTTGGGTTAAGTCTATAACTTTTTCCCTTGTTTGTCAAGTCATTAGAATATGCAACTACTTCTAGCCAGAAATACAAAAGTTCTTTTTTTTTAAGAGTATTTTGTGTGTGTGTGTGTTTTGTTTTATATCAGAACACCCAACACAGATCATAACCACCAAATATTTATCTGTGCAAAACAGTTATCTATAGTACTTAAATACAAATAAGAGACATGATTTTTTTTAAGTAAATCTGTTGTTGAATTGTTTCAATCATGTTAACTCTTCACGACCCTATTTGGGGTTAGGATATACTTAGATTACCTTCTTCAGTTCACTGTACAAGACAAGTACACAATCTTCACTCATGCCTCTGAGAACATTGGACTAGGCACCTTCATCTTGAGCAATCTTCCTCCAGTAATCAACTGTCCCAGTATACATGATATTAGCTCCCTTGTGCAGGGATTGCATTATCACTCACCACCTGACCGTATCAAAGGGAGAGGAGAACATCACTGCTACAGTTATCACTGGTTGTGTGATTGTCCAATTTATCACAATCTGAATGATCTTAGCATCTGGAAGCACGTCTTCTACTGAATCACAGATTCCCAAGAAGGCTGTTCTATAAATAGTAACCCCTTGCTTTGAAAAATTGAAAACTTGATACAAGCCACAAATTCCATCAGACAATAATTTTCAAAATGTCTCCCAGGCCTTTCAGTTCTCTCCCAGGGCCAAATTTCCCAACATCAGCAGCCAAGTGGGTTCTTACAAAATCCAAGAATGAGACAAAGTGGAGAAAAGTGGCTTCATTTGCACACTACCAGAGGTTGTGTTACCAGAGGTCAGATTACCAGCACAATACTTCCAAAACTGTGGGTGCATCCTCTCTAAAACACCTGCTCATTGCTTATCCCTAAAGGCAAAGTTAAGGGCCTGGGTGGGGTGAAATATCTGATGACTTTTGTTAAGTTACCCTGCCAGAGGAGATGCATTCTGGGAAGAGGGTGGAGTAGGTCAGAAATTTCCAGGCTCTCCAGATTTCTTCCACGAACACTTTGTTCCTTTGGAATTCAAACTATGCAGTCTATTATGACTTTACTAATAGTAATTTTTTACTTGTGTGGTTTACCTGCTATAGTAGTCTGACTTTCTCAGAAGGGGCCAGTGAGGTCTCAGAGATAGCAGTGAAATGCCACCAGCCAGGAAGTCCTCTGTGAAGGAGATGGCCGGTTTTGTCATGGTTACAGAGGGAACCGTGGTAGAGTTGGAGGCAAAGAGTCAGTGTAAGAAACCTGAAAGCCAGGGAGAGCTTGGCAGCCTGCCCAGCCCCAGCTCCCCAGCTTGGATCAAAAGGACTGTGAGTTCTCAACCTGGAATCTTTGATTAGATTTCAGAGGATCCATGAATTTCGATGAGAAAAAAAATCACACCTTTATTTTAATATAATTGGTTTCCTTTTTATCCTATGTATTTTCTTTTATGCATTTAAAAAACATTATTCTGAGAAGAGGTCCAAAGGTTTCACCGAAGTGCCAAATGGAAGCTGTTAAGAATCACTTCCCAGTGAATAGAGCCCTGGAATCAGGAGGACCTGAGTTCAAATCCGACCTCAGACACTTAACTCTTACTAGCCCTGTGACCTTGAGCAAGTCACTTAACCCCAATTGCCCTGCCCTCCCCCCTCCAAAAAGCAAAGAAAACAAAAGAATCACTTCCCCTAAATGTATACCGTGTTTTCCCGATAATAAGACCTATCCCGAAAATAAGCCCTCCCCTTACTGTGTAAGATTCCTCTAAAATAAGCCCTCCCCCGAAAATAAGCCCGATTGAGATTGCTACTGTAGTGAAGGTGATCCCCTGCGCTACACGCTACATTACGGTACCCTCTGTATGCACCGTTCCCCCCCGTGAAACGCGCTCCGAGCTGCATCCAATCAGAGCTGCAGCAGTGAGCGTGTCATCCTGTTCTTCCCCAGTGATTTGCTTATTGAATAAAGGTACATTTTTTTGTTCACATTTACCTGTTTATTAAAATTGCTGTCAATGTTCATTAAAATAAGCCCTCCCCTGAAAATAAGCCCTCTGGTGTTTTTCTGTCCAAAAAATTAATAAGACAGTGTCTTATTATCGGGGAAACACGGTATTTAAGTAAGACTTTTAGCCTAAAAGGATTGTCAGGACAATTTGCCTTTTTTGTTGAGATAAACCCAGGAACATTTCATTCCCACAAAGAGAGCTTTTCAGAACACAATGGGCTAATGAGTAGAGAGTTCCAATGGGAAGAGGTCTTTAGCCACCCAACAGAAATGGAACTGGAAGGGAGATTAGGGATCACATGGTCCAACCACCTCATCTTACTGAGAAAACTGAGATCTGAACAACAAATGACTAGCCCAAGGTCATATAAATGATTTATTGACAAAACCTAGACTAAATTTCAGGCTTATAGACACTCAACCAATTAAATTCAAAGAGCTGATTTAAGCACCTACTACCGGTATGTGTGAGACTGGTCAGCTAGGACACAGAGCGCAGAGACCGCTGGGCCTGGAGTCAGGAATACTCCTCTTCTTTGGTCCAAATCTGGCCTCAGAGACTGACCCTGGGTAAGTCATGTAACTATGTTTACCTCAGTTTCCCCATCTGTAAAATGAGCTGGAGAAGGAAATGGCAAACCACTCCAGTATCTTTGCCAAGAAAACCCCCAATGGGGTCAGGAAGGGTAGGACATGACTTGAAAAACAACCAAGCAACAATAAATTTTGTAAGGCACTGTGCTATGCACTGAAGAAACCAAAACTAAAATGAAAATAGCCCCAGCACTGAAGGAGATTACATCAGACAAGTAAAGACAGCAAATAAGTTCAAAGTCATTTGAGAAGGGAGAAAGCAATAACAACCTATGTCATAGAAAAAGCTTTTAGGAGTAGGTAGCACTTGAGGTGAGCCCTGAAGAAGTCTATGAAGCAGAGGGAAGGAGGGAATGCATATGAAAGGGACCCTGAACACTACGCAACTAGAGGACAAATTACAAGGCAATTTAAGTCTGAGAATGAGCAACAGCAGGAGACATTGCTATGCACTGGAAAGCCCTGTTGCTGCACTCCTTATCGAATACATTACATTACCCAATACAATACATTACATTTTCCCATGCATTATCCAAGGCATTACATTATCCAATACAATATACCCAATACATATCCAATAGCTCTTTGAAAAGGTTAATCCATAAGGACAACATCTACAAAACAAATGGAGGAAGCATTTTGCTCCAGCAAAAAGAGAAATGTGTGTGTGATTGTGTGTGTGTGTTTGTGTGTGTGTGTGAAGGGGGGTAGTGGTATATACATAAGGATATTAACAATATCTCTACCCTGAGAGGTAACTTTTCCAGGGACACCTAAATCAAGATCATTAACTCGACTAAGAGAGTCTTTCTTTTTGGGTTCTTTATACCACTCAACATAAAGTATACCACTTAATAGTTTTACTGGTTTAATTAAAAAACAACCTACTGTGAGACAACTCCAGGATAGATGTTACAAATGAAGTTCACAGCTTACCTCCTCAAAAGCACTGCAGCCAGACACCACAATATTCGGTCTAAATTGTTCCATTTTTACTTTCTTCTCCAGCCTGGTATTAAGATCCGACAAGGAAGCTTCAGAGAGCATCATGATTGGAGAGCAGTCAGGATAAGCCACCTGCCATAGGAATATATTGCAATGACCATCATGGGGAGCCCTAAGGTGGTCCTTTCCCTCAGTTTCACCCACAAGGTTTGGGTGGGTCACTCTCAAAGAAATATCTAAGGTAAGGGTGAGGAACCTGCAACGTAGAGGGCCACATGTGGCCTCAAGACCACAGGTTCCCCAGCCCTGTTCTAAGGGCTTATTTGGCAAGGAAAAGACATTGAAAAGCAGAAAGAGCTCACTGCAGAGAAGTGGTTGATAGAAGGAAATGTGGGCGGTATTTTATCAGATTAACTTTGCTGAAAGACTTTTTTGTTCCCGACACTGAACTATTTCCATACACCCAGTCTCCACAGTTTGTATTTATGGGCCATGACCATCTCCCCTGCTCAAATTTCAAAATGTTAGAGGAAACGGGGTCTTGGAGTTCTGTGTGAGTTAGAGGGCAGAAGTAACTTCTCTGTGGATATGGTAGTGGCACAGAAGAGGGTGGGAAAGCAGAAGAAAAAATGAGCAAGAAAATAAAATGTACCATAGAAACAAGTATCAGCCCCTTTATCACTCAATAATTTTGTCTGAAGCCCTCTAACTCTACTTTGCCTGGATTCAGTCATCATCTTTCATAGACATAATTAAGTCAAGTAATGGACACAAGAGAAAAGAAAGTTGACCCCTTTCTCTACCATCTCCTCTCAAAAATGCTGCTACAAGAGGTGGGGGCAGGGAAAAGCCACATTCTCATCTCACCTGGTAATTCTGAACAGAGGGATGGACAATTTCTTTTGACTTTCTTCCTGCCATGTGGGTCTCAAACTGAACCATTCGATACGCTTCTGTTTTTAAGAAGCTGGTGATCCACTGGGCTACTTCATCTCCACAGTCTCTACCCTGAATGTCAACGCCAAATATCCTGTGGGAGGGTTAGAATCCAGAAAAGAGAGTCAGTGCTCAGAGAGATTGTCAACATAAAAAAAAATTAAACTTTCCTCCTAAAAATACCATCCAGTTTCCCTTCTACTATGAGCAGCCTAACCAAACCTTTTGTCAGGACTTGACTATCCCAGAGGCCATTTCAACCCTTGCAGCAGAGCCTGCATGGCCAGTGCCCTTTGCAGCTTATGTCTGAGCTCAGGAGCTTCAGGGTTGTTTTATAGGGTGACTTGGTATCATGAGATACTTCCCCAGTCTCTCTGGTCAGAGTCATCTCCTCTGTTGCCCAGCACCTACTCCCCAGTCCCAAAATCTTGGAATTACATTTGACAATTTTTTATTCTTCAACTTATACATCTTTTAAGGGTGGGATGGAGTTCCTTTGCTCTTGTTCCTGTACCAGGCTCAGAGCTAGGATGATCTCAGTCCTATCCCTGGGCAGGAAGAAAAAACTGCTCGCATCTAGGCTCTGAAAGCTTCTTATGCCTGAAGGGATATTTCCAAAAGCCCCTTCCTCTATCCTGATCCTGTTTCTGATATTTCTTTGAACAGACTCCAGAGTCAGCATTCTTTCCAATTACTATATACCCCACAATGGAAACACTAGGTGGTCAGACAATTCTCCTGGGATATGTCCTGAAGCCTAGAATTCAAAGACTCTTGCCCTATACTCTCCATTTCTTCTTTATTCCCCCCCTCCTTTTGACCAGATGCAGACAAGCTTGTGTTCTTTTAAATCTTTTGTTATTTGTAATAAGATGTCATATTATGATATATAATAATATATTATATGTTATTGTAATATAATAATATATTATGTTATATTATTATATAATATTAATATATTTATATAATATAATAGAATCATATAATATTATTACTATTGTATATTATAATATTATTATTAATTTCCATTTTTATGCCTTCTATTATGGTTTGGATAAATCCTAGCATTGAAATAAAGCTTTCTGAATCCCAGGCTCAGACACTTAGCACCCACCCAGAAACACCTGGCCATGTAACCTTGAGCAAGTTACTTAACCCCAATTGCTTAGGGGCAGCCAGGTGGCTCAGCGAGTAAGAGCACCGGCTCCAGTGTTGGGATGACCTGGGTCAAATCCAGGCTCAGATACTCAGCACCACACCCAGAAATAACTGGCCGTGTGACCTTGAGCAAGTTACTTAACCCCTATTGCTTTAAAAAAAAGAAAGAAAGAAAGCTTTGAGAAACCCTAAAAAAGAAAAACCAATTCTTATCCCAAAAAGTGAAGAGTGGAGCCTTCCTCCTCCCACCCATACCCCCCACCTCACTGTGGCAGAGCACCTGCAGTCCTGAATAGCATTGGTAGAGGATAGTTTTCTAGGTACAATCAGATCATTCATATCTGGAGCACTGAGGGTCATTTGGTCATTGTCCCATGTTATGTTGATCAGCACCAGGCGAGGCTCCTGCCTTCCAGTGACCATGTGACCATCTTCCTTAATCACCAGCCAAAATCTACAGAGACAGAGAAGAGAAAAATTTCTGTCCCATCCTTATTGGTTCTCTGATCTCCTCCTCTTTCATTATGAAAATATTGGAAGTGGCAGTAGCAGCAAAAAATCATGAGGCCCAACAACTGTTTCTAGAGATTGACTGTGTTCCCTTGAAACCTCTTGGATCTGGACTTGGAGTCAAGAAAACTTGGGTTTGACTCCCCCCCTCTGACACAGTTATGTGACCCTGAGAAAGTCACTTAATGTCTCATCTGTAAAATGATGAGTTCTAAGATCTTTTACAGCCCTAAATCTACGGACCTATAACATAGGGAGGTGTACGAAGTATTGGAGTTTGAGCCAGGAACAGATCTGAGTTCAAATACTGCCTCAAGCACTTACTAGCTTTGTGTCCCTGAACAAATGATTCAACCACTCTTGGCCTCAGTTTCCCCATCTATAAAATAGGGATGATAATAATAGCCTTTAGCTGACAAGGTTGTTGTGAAGATCAAATGAGAAAAATGTATACAGTGCTATACAAACCTTAAGGTACTAGCTGAATAGCTATAAAATTTCTGCTATTGTTACTAGTTATGAGAGATATGTTTCCACCAGATATAGTCCAGGAAAATCATCAATTTTTCAGATGCCAAGAGAAGGAAAAACAACTTATATTGGCGATTATATCTTATAAAATATGATAGAGTCTACAGAGGGACAGGATCTGTTATTTCAAAGGTATAATAAACTCTGAGATAAGAAAATTCCTTCCAACAATTGGTCAGAAACGTGTGTGTGTGACAAAGTAAGCATCAGATGAAAGTCTTCAGAATACCCTCATCCTCTTAATGGTCAGGCTTTTGTCTCTGACCACCTTCTCTTTCTCTCTCACCACTCTTTCCCTTGGCAATCTCTTCCATGTTCAGAGCTTCATCTACCACTTCTTTGCAGATGATTCCTCCACTTAAATCTACAGCCTTGATCTCTCTTCTGAGCTCCAGCCTCATTTCTCTATCTCCTCTGGTGGCAATCACCGCCTCGGTGCAGGCTCTCATCTCCTCATGCCTGGACTAATGCAATAGCCTGCTGGTTGGTCTGCAAACCACAAGCTTCTCCCTACTCCTCTGCATCCTCTACAGCCTCCAAAGTGATTTTCCCAAAGCACAGGTCCAACCATGCCACACTGCCCCCCACTCAATAAACTCCAGTGGTTCCCTTTCACCTCCAAGATTAAGTCCTCTATTTGATAATTCAAAGTCTTTTATGACTTAGGTACACACACACACACACACACACTCTCCTTTCCAGTCTTCTAACACCTTACACTACCCACACATACTCTTTGATCTAATGACACTGACCTCCTTGCTGTTCCTCAAACAAGATATTCTGTGTCCTAATTTTGGACATTTTCTCTTGCTGTCCCCCACTCCTGGAATGCTCTCCCTAGTCCTCTCCACCTCCTGGCTTCCATGGTTTCCTTCAAATCTCAGCTAAAATCCCATCTTCTGCAGGAAGACTTTATCAATTAATTCTAGCACTTTCTCTTTGTTAATTATTTTCTATTTATCCTGTACAGAGTTTGTCTATACATAATTGTTTGCATATCATCTCCTCACCCCAGCCCCATTAAATTGTGAGCTCCTCAGCAGTAGAAACTATTTGGTAGTTTTAAATCCCAACATTTAGGACAGTGCCTGGCATATAGGAGGTAATTAACAAGTGTTTATTGACTGACTGACTGATTACAAGACATGATTACCTGAAACTCAATATGTGTCTTTTCCCTAAACATGGGTAGATTTCCTTAAGAGGTCCTGCTTTGTCCTTTAGAATCTCTAGAATGTGGACTATGCCAGCAAAATCATCTGTCTGCATGCCCTCAAAGTGGCATCAATGATTTTAAGTCCTAGAACCAGGTCACAGTCAACCAACTGGGTATCACCATCATCATTACTGTTATTATTATCATAGTTGTTGGTAGGGAGACAAAAGGCCACAGTGCTTATCTATGGGGAAGAGAGCTTTCTGATTTCACTCAAGAATAGCACATCTTTCCAGTATTTATCATCTATTATTGTTCTCCCCACACTAATCTTGAGTGAAACCAGAAAGCTATCTTGCCAGCAAGCATGCACTGTGGTCTTTTGTCTCCTTAACAACTGTAATATTAACAATAATGATGATGATAACTAGCATTTATAGCACTTTAAGTTTTGCAAAGCATTTCATAAATATCATCTCACTTTATTTTCACAACAATCCTGGGGTGTAGGTTCTATTCTGATGCCCATTCTACATTTGAGGAAACTGAGGTAAACAGAGGTTAAGGGATTTGCCCAGGGTTACACAGCTTTAGGAAGAGTTTAATGCCAGATCTGAATTCAGGTCTTTCTAACTCCATGTCTAATGTTCTATCCATTGTACTATCTAGCTCCTTCCATGTATTTCTTCAGGCTATCGATAGTAAGAACTGACTTTTATATCGCATTTCACATATACCATCTCATTTGCTCCTCAGAACAACTCTGTGAAGCAAGAACTACAAGCCAGATCTTGATGCCTGGGAATCACAAAAAGAATGAACACACTGGTTGGCTATGACCTGGTTCCAGAACTTAAAATCATCAAGGCTGCTTTGAGGGCATGTGGACAGTTAGATGATTTTGCTGGCATAGTTCACATTCTAGAGGTTCTAAAGGACAAAGCAGGACCTCTTAAGAAAATCTACCCATATATTATTCAGGAACTTGGGTTAGCTTTAGATGAAGTAGGAATCTCTGCTCCAAAGGAACTGGGGCCTAGACAACACAAAAACCCTTATGGATGGAATGCCTAAGGACTGATTGGTGATACTTCTTGATTATACACATTTGCTTGGACATACTGACGATAAATGTTATTTGAACATGTTTTTCATTATTGAGTCCCTGTCTGTATAACATTTATTTGGATCTTAATAAAAGGGAAATAGTTTGAACTTAAAAAAAAGATTCCACCTATGAGTCTAGTGTTCCTTCAACTATGCTATGATACTTCTAGACTGTCCTCTTTTCCTCTTCTCATCTTTAATACCCAAATTTCTTTGTGAAGTATTCTCTGATTTCCCCCCATCAGTAATGACTTTTCTCCTCAGACCTCATCTTGTTTTGTAACTCAATAAAATACTCATCTTATAATATCACATATTATATTCAGGTCAGTGTCATACTATCCTACAAATCACATGAGGACAAGAGGATAGGCTAAATAGCACAGTGGATAGAGCCCTGGGCCCAGAGTTCAAAGACCTGAGTGCAGATCTGGCTTTAAACACATACTGTGTGACCCTGGGTCAGCCTCAGTTTCCTCAGGTATAAATTGGAGATAACAATAACTACCTCACAGGTTTGTTTCAAGGACCAAATGAGATAATGTTTATAAAAAGCTGTTAACAAGTTCCTGGCACATAGTAGATGCCATATAAATATGTATTCCTTTTCCCCAAGGAATTACAAACTTTCTATGTCCCTCCAGTGTCTAGCACAGCACTCTACATATAATAGTTTCACAATAAATGTGTTTTACTATATTCTTTTTATCATCTGAAGACTTCTAAATATGAGATGAAAGGAGAAGCATAGTCCCTTCTAAAATGGTTTTCCAAGAGTGCCTTTGAAGTTCTTTCTACAGTGAGATGTTTTGAATATCTTGAAATGTCTTAAATAGTTTAGATATGAGGTCAAAAAGGACTAGAGAAAATAATCTTTAGAGAGTCATTTTGTTTTATAGGCAGAATACCATTAACTCTCAAATTAGCTGAAAAGTTACATGCTTGTAATTACAGTTGAAAAAGCAGCAAACACACAGTGAATAGAGCACCGGCCCTGGAGTCAGGAGGATGTGAGTTCTAATCCAGCCTCAGATACTTAATGCTTACTAGTGGTGTGACCTTGAGCAAGTCACTTAACCCCAATTGCCCTCTAAACAAAAAGAAAAAGCAGCAAACAAAACCTGTATGTTGCTATATAGATCAATTAATTGATCAATGAGAGAGAGACAGAGACACAGAGGGAGAGAGAGACAGAGACAGAGAGAGAGACAGAGAGAGAGACAGAGAGAGAGAGAGAGAGAGAGAGAGAGAGAGAGAGAGAAAGGTGTTTATATTGCCTTAATAATCCTATTCAAGGGTAAAGAGGAAAGGTAAAAGATGTGGTTTCTATGATATCCCAGCCACAACCTAAGGAAATAAACAGGTAATAATATTTATCACCATCTACTCAAGTAATAACCTTTATAACCCACTACAAAGTACTGTTGTCCGATAAATTAGTAGTCATTGCCATTCTTCCTTTTTTGGAAGTCATGGTGTGGGGTTATTCAGATCCATGTTATCAGAAACTCAAATGTAGTTTACAACACATTTGTTTCAAATTTTCCAAAAATTGTTTCACATTTAAAAGATTATTCTAGTTTTACTTAAAATTACTGTGCCCTTGGACCTAGAACACTATGTGTGGTAGTTTTGTTCCCCACACCACAATAAGGATATGATACAGCTATAGAATATTTTAAAATGAAGTTGGGATGTTGGATGAACTAAAAAGCTATCAACTCTTCAGTCAAAAATGGTAAACTCTGGGGTGGCTAGGTAGCACAGTAAATAGAGCACTGATCCTGGAGTCAGGATGACCTGAGTTCAAATTTGGCCTCAGACACTTAACACTTATTAGCCATGTGACCTTGGGCAAGTCACTTAACCCCAATTGCCCTCCAAAAAGCAAAAAAAAAAAAAAAAAAGGTAAACTCTGAAGACATTACTAAAATTTACAATAATAACAATTCACATTTATGTAGCTCTAAGGTTTATGAAGTATTTTCATCACAACCATCCCGTGAGGTAGGTAACACAAGTATTATTGTTATTCTCACTTAGAGACAAGTAATCTGCAAGTTACTTAACCCCAATTGCTTTAAAAAAAATTATAAACTTTCAAGATTTGCCTATATTAAAAGAAAGTTTCACCTAAAATTATTTGGCTATTACTTATGAAAATTGTGAGACTATTAACTAAGTTATTTGGAGTTATTGTTTTAATCAGGTATTTACATAGGAATTTTTAAAAGGAAAACTGGTAGTTGTACAAAGAAAAGATCTTGTAAAATCTTTGTAAACCTACAAGGATTCTTAGAACTACCTACTCATAAACCATAAATTCTTATCAACCTTGTGCAAGAGTTTTCTGTGTTATGGAATTCACTATCTATGTGAGATTCCAGAATATAATTATTTTCTTAATTTCTAGTGATATGTTTAAAGACAAAGGGAAGAAAAAGATATTGAGCAAATTTTTAAAGGCCTAGAAATTTTGTTGTTGTGATAAGGCTAATTTAACTGGGTATGTTCTTTTGGGCTTATAAAAACTGAATCTCCTCCCCGTTGCCAACACTTTTTAATGAGAGGGGGATGGGAACTAAGAATTTTGTGATGATTAGGAATTTATTTTGTTATAGTACTTTGGGATTTATGTTACTTAAAGACAATTTACACCAACTTAGTTTTGATAAATTCCAATTTTAAAGACTTAGTTTTGCTTTAAGGTTGAATAAGAGAGAGGTATCTGTCATTTTAGAGGTTTCCAACCAATTTACTTCATGAAAGTTTAGTGATTATCCATTTTTACATCAGGATAAATTTTAAGCTGTTTTTAAGAAAGAGAAATACTTTTAGAAAGGAATGTTTAAGTAAAAAAATATTTTGTAGGGGTGGCTAGGTGGCATAGTGAATAGAGCACAGGCCCTGGAGTCAGGAGGACCTGAGTTCAAATTTGGCCTCAGATACATAACAATTACCAACTGTGTGACCTTGGGCAAACCACTTAACCCCAATTGCCCTGCCCTCCCCCCTCCAAAAAGCAAAAAAAAAAATCTTTTATAAAAAAAATCTGTGTGATTTTAACATTAATTTTACTTAATCTTTACTAAATTATACTAATTTACTACTAATTTTTATTTGTAGGTTAATTTATTACAATATTTTGATGATATTGATAACAATAATGTCCAAACCTGGCATGAATTTCTTCATTTCATTCTTAAGTGTGTTATGCCCTTGGACCAGCCTCAAATGGGCAATCTAAGAGAAATGTCAGCAGTCAGCAGCTTAATGGAAGCAACATCTAACATCTAGGTTAGTGAATATCTGTCCCTGGGAATAAGGTAGGGAGGTTACCATGTGAAAGGTTGAACATTCCTATACCAAAAAAATCTGTCCACTTGGTTCCGTATATGCTAGGCTACCAGTGGTATAGGCCTTGAGGATGAGTTGTGATGCTGTCATAACTATGTACCTACTTATAATTCTCATAGCCAACTTCTATTATCAGGATGGACAAAAGGTGGAAGTTTGCCGTTGTAGTACTGGATCTATTAGTTATTAGATTAATACTAAAGCATCTGAGTTACTGTAATAAGCTACAAGTGGGAAAGATCTTACTGTTTTGATCTGAATTTACTGTCATTCCATGGCCTAAGGAATAGTTAAGTTAGTGCTTGAACTGGTCATATTTATAAGATTCAATTCCTGAAGTAGACTAAGGTAAACAAGCTTATGAAACAAAGATGCAGTCTATTAAATTGTGATATTAAAGTCAGAAACCTCTTTTGTTTTTGTTTTAAAGAATAGGATTTCAGGACAGTCAGTTATGTTACTGAAGAGTATCTGCTGTCACCCTAAGGGGAAATCTGATTTTACTTATATTTGTTAATCTGGGATTAGAACATGTATAGAAATGCATTCAAACTACCTAAGAGTCACTTTAATGATGATCCCATTGTTGGGTTTTTGGTTTCTTTTTTGGAGGGGGGAAGTCAAGGCAATTGGGGTTAAGTGACTTGCCCAAGGTCACACAGCTAGTAAGTGTGTCAAGTGTAAGGTCATATTTAAACTCAGATCCTCCTGACTCCCGGGCTGATGCTCTATTCATTGTGCCACCTAGCTGCCCAATGTTCCCATTGTTTAAAGGGATTCTGAAACTAGTAGTCTATGTCTATGTCCATCTGAACATCATTAATAACTAAATCTGTTTTACTATAGACAATATTTAATATAATCTGTTCTCTGTATACAATTTGGGATTATTATATTTACACATCCCATTCCAAGCCTTTTGTTGTTTGCTATTAAGCATCTTAAAGCAAAATCATTTGTGTAATGATGAATTTAGGAATGAAAAAATTGGTACTTGGAACCAATACTAACTATATCAAGTTGTGATTTTTTTATGATAAATCTCTTCCCAATGTGGAATTATAGTCAAAATCTAGGATATGTGATCCTTGAGAGCTGAATCCACCTGAAGCTCTGATTATTTCAACTTTCTATTTAAAACCTTGTGGGATTGCTTGATATTATTCTCAATCTGACTCTAAGTACCAAGGAATGCTATTGAGTCAATTATCTATGATGCCAGCAACCTTATGGGATTTATTTACATGAACTGCCAGTGGAGTTTTCATGGTGAAAAGTTGGGAGAATGATTTTTGGAATGGGCTGAAGTGGGATTCTCCTGATTCAGTTTCCCCAATATTTGAATGGTAAATATCCCACTTGGCTGACTTTAAGCCTGGCTGGATGCAATTGACTTTTACTTGGAATTGACATCAAAATAAGGAACACTTTTCCTTATGTACCTATTTTTCTTTTAGGTCATATTTCTATAATCATGTCAGATGATAAGTATGAACACGATATTAAATCTTTATCTTATTGGCTAATACTGGAGCACATCTGAGTTACTATAGTAAGATGCAGGTATAATATTTGAGCTATTTGGCCTAGAATTTTAGTACTTTCTATATTCCAGACAGTTAGCTAATTAAGTATTTAGCTTTGACATCTGTTACTAGTTATATATTCCTTTGTAAAGTAAGGTCCTTTAATTCCTCATAATGGTATAAGGATAATTAGACAAAATGATGCAAAGATTTGTGAAATCAGGATATGATGCTGTTATTTAGTTACTATCATAACTGTCTCAGTTCTGTGTTAAGGAAAGGAATATCAACAATTAGTTACCTGAGAAAAAGAATGGCTTGTGGTCTATCTTGTAAATGCCTTAAAGAGACATCCACTTTTATTAGGGTTTATTCGTTAGACTATGACTAGAAGTTTGAAATGTTTTATTGTAAGTAACTTATTTGATATGCACTCTTTTGAGACTGATTATTCAATGTTTTTGTATATACCCCAGAACCTTTTGTTAGAACTGAAGTTAATCTGGCAACTTTTAAATTAATTCATTTTTGTATTAGAGTCCATCTTATAAAAGGTGTTCTGTTATTAATTCCTTATCAAAATCTCTTCCTCCTAATGGGGAGTGAATAATGCCAAGTGTAAAAATTGGGTTCTAATTTTCTCTTTGTACCTGAGTTTCATGTATATGTGTCAACATGACAAGTGGCCAATCTAAAATTGTCGAATCCCTGGTCTAAAAGTTTCCAAATTTGATTTTATAATAGTAGAGACATAAGGGAAGAGTTAACTTTCACTGTTTGACCTGGTTATTGCCAAAATAAATTTAAAATTGTGTTAAGACCAATTTTGTAGGAGATTTTCAATGAAGGGGATATCTATCTACAAGTGACCTGAGTCTGGAAACTGCTCTGAGACCACACCCAGACCAGAGAGCTGCAACAGATTGTGTCCCAAGAAACAGACAGCTGTATGAGATGAGACTTCTGAGTCATAAACAGACAACTATTTTTACTGTTTACTTTTTCCCTTTGCATCTTTTATCTCTAAGGTCTACTTACTAAAGGGGACTGCCCCTTTTGGTTTTGTCATCAATCATTTTCTCCCCTTTTCTCCCCTCACATTGTTACTCATCATAAGTCCTATAGTTAAGAAAATTTGATGAAGTGTTTGTAATATCAGTGATTCATTGAAAAGACTTCATCTCTCAATTAGAACCAAATGGGGGAGTGTGAGAAATTAATATTCCTCTCAAAATCTCCCATAAAGATTTACCTGGCCAAGATCTAATCAGACAAGGAAAAAAATTCTTTTTTAAAAAATGTATTTAGTATTTTATTTTTCCCCAGTTACATGTAAAAAATTTTAACATTTGTTTTTAAAGCTTTGAGTTCCAAATTCTCTCCCTTCCTTCCTCCCTACTTCCCCTCCCTCACTGAGAAAGAAAGCAATTTGATATACGTTATGTATGTATAGTCACTCAAAACATTTCCATAATTGTCATGTTGTGAAAGAAAACATAGATGAAAAATAAAGTTATAAAAGTATGCTTCAATCTGTATTCAGACACCATTAGTTCTTTCTCTGGGGATGAATAACGTTTTTCATCCTAAGTCCTTCAGAGTTGTCTTGGATTGTTATATTTCTGAGAACAGCTAAGTTATTCACAGCTGATCCTCTTACAATATTGCTGTTACTTTGTACATAGTACATTTCACTTTGCATCAAAACATGTAAGTACAAGTTTTTCTGAGAGCATCCTTCTCATCATTTCAATAGTATTCCATCATAATAATATACCATAATTTGTTCATCCATTCCCTAATTGATGTGCATACCCCCAATTTCCAATTCTTTGCCACCAGAAAAGAGCTGTTGTAAGATTTTTTTTACATATAGATCCTTTTCCTTTTTGTTTTTATGTCTTTTGGGATACAGACCTAGTAGTAGTATAGCTAGGTCAAAGGGCATAGTTCCAAATTGCTCTAAGAATGGTTGAATCAGTTCACAATTCCACCAACAGGGCATTAATGTCTCATTTTTCCCCACATCCCCTCTACCATTTGTCATTTTCCTTTTCTCTCCTATTAAGCAATCTAATAGGTATGAGGTAGTACCTCAGAATTGTTTTAATTTGCTTTTCTCTAATCAACAGTGAGTTAGATAGGGCGGCCAGGTGGCTCAGTGAGTAAGAGCACTGGCTCCAGTGTCAGGAGGACCTGGGGATCAAATCTGGGCTCCGATACTCAGCACCACACCCAGAAATAACTGGCCGTGTAACCTTGAGCAAGTTACTTAACCCCAATTGCTTAAAAAAAAATAGTGAGTTAGAACATTTTTTCATATGGCTATAGATAGCTTTAATTACTATTTCTGAAAACTGTTCATATCTAGGAAAAGAAATTCTAAGTGAAGGCTAATGACTATATTCCTGCTCATTGTGTTTGCTCAGACAGGCCCTGGGAAAACATTGATCCTCCTTATTATCAAGACAGGTGATATGGAAACTGATGTCTCTTTGACCAAGATTTGAGTTACCTAAGTCCCATACCCTAACATAGCCCACCTCCCTTGATTAACCAGTGGTTGAGTAGGCACTCCTCAGGAATATCTCCACTTCATAGGTTATATAAACTGTGACCCCACTACCATCAGGGGTCTTTGGTCCAAGAGAGACAGCCAAACGACCATTCCTTTATTAATAGCCTTCTGGACTTATTATTAAAATTATTGAATTACCCAGAAACTATGTCTCTCAAACTTTTTAGTCATCACACTACTACTACTACTACTACTACTGCTACTACTGCTACTACTGCTATTACTGCTCCTTCTCCTAATACCATCACCACCACCACCACCAATACTGAGGCTACTGCTGCTGCTGCTACTACAATTACTGTCATTATTAATATTATTATTAGTTACAAGGAAGGGTTTGCTGGATAGAGATCTAGGATAAGAAATGAAGTGGTAAAATGGGAAAAACATTTTATATCAAATTTCTCCTAGAAGGGTCTAGTAGCCAAGATATGTAAGCAATTACTAACGTGTACAAGACTAGTAACCATAGCCAAAAGATAATTGGTCAAAGAATACAAACAAGCAATTCTCAAAAGAGGAATTGCAAAGTATTCACAACCACATGAAAGAATGCACCAAATCACTATTAATAAAAGAAATTAAGATCAAAACAATTCTGAGGTTTCATCTCACATCCTGCAAATTGGCAAAAAATAAAAATATCCCCAAAATGTCAATATCAATGTTGAATGGGGTTGTGGAAGGATAGGCACACTAATACATTGTTGGTGGAGCTGTGGGACAGTACAACCATTTTAGAAAACAATTTGGAATTATGCAAATAAAGTGATGTCTATACCTTTTGGATCATTACTAGGTTTATACCTCAAGAAGACATTAATCAGAAGAAATTCCCTAGAGACACCAAAATATTTACAAAAGCACTTTTTGTGATACCACAGAAGTGGAGATAAAATAAATGCTCATCAATTGGGGAATGGATAAAGTGTGGTACATGAATTTAATGAAATATAAATGTGTTGTAAAAATGATGTGATGAATACAGAGACACATGGAAAAAATCGACATGAACTGATGCAAAGTGAAGTAAGCAGAGCCAAGAAAACTATATATATACAGTAGACCTTAGGCAAGTCACTTAACCCCAATTGCCCTCCAAAAAGCAAAAAACAAAAACATACACAATAACTACAACCATGTAAATGGAAAGACTAACAGCAAAAAAATCAAAAATGACTTTAACCAAATTATAAAAACTAAGCATGATTTAAATGAAGAAATATGAAAGGACACTCCTAACTTACCCCTCCCTTCATGGAAGTGGGAGGTATGCAGGTGTCATACATTGCACACATGATTTCAGACTTTTTCAATATATCCATCAGTAGTATTTTTTTTCTCTCTGGGAGAGGAAGAGGAAGAGGAATACCTGAGATAGCTATGATGATATAAGAAATGGAAGACATCAATAAAAATATTTAATAAAGAAGAAAAAATGCCTGCCGTGCTGCTGGTTGTTCTTGTTTCCTGTTTTCTTGTTCTGGTGGTTGTTTTACTGAAAGTGACCCAGGTAGAACTACTAACCTCTCTCTGGGGATTAAGGGTATGCTTGAGAGGTGCACTTTTCACAGCTTAGCCATTGGCTCTTCAGTCAATGACTGGGCACCCATGTGCATGTGATATATCTGCCCTGAAGATCCAACAGAGAAGTGAATGAACAGTTGGGATAATACTGGACAGTAGATAAATAAATCACATAATCACAGGGAGGGAAGCATCCTTGAGAGATCAGTTTGCTCCTAGCCTGCAATCCTAGATGTATCAATGTCCCATGGTGAAGTGGAAAGAGAATGTAATTATGCTTCAGAGAATATCAGCTCTGCCACTAACTGGATTTGTGACCTTGGCCAAGTCACTTCACCTCTTAAGTGCCTCCTTTCTTCGTCAACCAAAAAACACCTACTATATGCCAAAGACTGCACTAGATTTTACTACTGTACTGATTTTATTCCTCTGTATGGGAGTATCCATGACCCCTAATACACACATATCAACTATTTCTTCTTTAGGCTACATGCTACAAAATTAATATCATGGCAATAAGCCACTGTCATGGAATCAATGGAGAGATGGTCTCAGAGAAAGAAAGACTTGGGTTCAAGTCTCATATTTGGCACATACTTTGAGACCTTGAGACGACTCTCTAAAACTGTAGGTTGCAAAAACAAGTGTCTCAACTTTAATCCCATCATTAATAGATGGGAGTTCAGTATATCAATAAAACCACAGGTCCAGTCTTTATCCTATATGAGAATAACAGTTTGGTCTGAAGTCCCTGAAAATCTTGATCAGTGTCCTACAACGCAGTGATTCTACATCATTTCTACCAAAGGCATAACCATTTTCTGAAAGAAAACTAGGTCAAAACAAGAACTCTGAAGTTATGTTACATGGTGATAATGCCCCCTTGCAGTTCTTGCTGACAGAAGTTGTACCCCAGAGTGCACCTAGGCGGGCACTGACGTTTCCTCTGCTGAGAGATCTACTTCGGGATTCCGGAACCTAGAAGAACTCAAGGACAGTGCCGAATGACCGGAGCTACCGATTTGCCTTTCCCGGACTTCCTCTTCCCGGTAAGAAGAGCCCTTGGCTTTCCCTCGCACTCTCACCCCACTTTTCTCTACTTTTGTACTGTACAAGCCCTCACGCCGCCTGCCAAGTCCCGGGACTGGGGCAGTGCAGGGGCCTGGATGGTACCTGTCTCTCAGGTTGCCGCTGCGCAGCCCCATCTCGGTGCATTCGGCCTCGTCCACAATAATCCCCTTGCAAGACTTGATGGGGTAGATCCAGATCTGTGCCACGGTGCCGACCTGCTGCAGCCGCCGCTGTCCTCTCCGCCACCTCCGCCGCCATCGTCGGCCCCGAGTGCTCCAGGCGGCGGCCCCCAGCGCGGCGGCAACGGCCAGTCCCAGCGCGGCCGCCCCGAACAAGGCGGCCCTGGACTGCGCCGAGGCTGGGAGCGCAAGGCTGAGGCTCGTAAGAGCCGAGGAGGCCCCGGCGCCCATAGCAGCTGCTAGACCGGGGAAGGCTAAACTTAGCCGACACTGCCTGCGGTTGGCCGGCACAGATGGGTCAGAGAAGGTCAGTGGACTCCGTCTCGCAGCAGTGTGAAGCAGGAGGGGCCAGACCTTCACCCCCGGACTCCCACGCACCCTTTCTTCGGAGGGGGGCGGAGAGCACACACACACACACACACACACACACACACACACACACACACACAC
>NW_027187317.1:1819583-1838367 GCF_028583685.1 Petaurus breviceps papuanus
CACACACACACACACACACACACACACACACACACACACACACACACACACACACACAAACTTAAGATGGATTCTGATGAAAAAAGAAATGACAATGCTAGCCGGCTAGTAAGGATATTTATTGAACTTGCAAAGCAGTGTTTTATAAACATTAACATCTTACATCTTATTACTCTTTGGGTGCCAATTTTGGACTAGGACGACTGCTTTGTGGTCTCAGATAAATGCTTACAGTAAGTTCCAGTTTATTGACTCAGTTAATATTAAAGGATTTTTAAGTACGGAAGAAGTGCTAAATTTCTAATCCAAACTCCGCAGGTCCTCCAAACTCACCCCAACCCCCAGTCAAGTGCTTTTTCTAACTCTTTCACTGGGAATAGAAACTATGCTATCATCCCCACCCCCGGTGCCTCTTTTACCCCTGGAGATCGAAGAGGCTTTCCATTCTCCTGTGGGTCTTCATGACCCCCGGACGTTGTGCCAGTCCCCATCCTCGTTCCCATACCCACTCCCCGCTCCATTCCCGTGTTCACTTCCATCTTTGTCCCCATTCCCATCCCCTATCTCTTTCCCAATCCTTTGCCCAGGAAAGTCAGTATCTCTCTTTCATTCAGATTCATTAGGATGACTAAAAGATTAAGAAAAAACATTAGGGATCATCTACTCCATCTTCCTCATTTTTACAGTTAAGGAAATTTAAACCCTGGGGAATGAAGTGATTTGTTCAAGGTCCCAGAACAGTTAAGAGCCATATATGAATTCGAACCCAAGCCTTCTGACTCCAGATGTAGTCCTCCTTTTTCACTGCGGTTGAATGGAGGGAAAACTGACTGAGATTCGAGAGGACTGGTTTCTTCCCCCTCCCTTTTTTTTTCTTTTTGGAGGGGGAAGAGCAGGGCAATTGGGGTTAAGTGACTTGCCCACAGTCACATGGCTATTTAGTGTCTATGTTAAGTGTATGAGAACAAATTTGAACTCAGGTCCTCCTGACTCCAGGGCCGGTGCTCTATTCACTGCGCCACCTAGCCACCCCTGAGAGAACTGGTTTCTACCCCCTGATTTTACCACATTAGCCGTGGGTCATTGGGCAAGCTGTTTCCACTTCGCGGGAAGCTGTTTCTTCGATTATAAAGTAAAGAAATTGACTTCATGATCTGTAAAACATCTTCCTGCTCTAACATTACATGAGCGTAAAGGAGAGGTAGGGACATAAATGACGCGAATGTTGAAAGGACCCCTCCAGTCCCCCAAAAAGATGGAAACAGTTTTCCAGGATATATGGACCAAAGTGACAGATTCACCTCTTTCTCAACACACACACACACACACACACACACACACACAAACTCTCTCTCTCTCTCTCTCTCTCTCTCTCTCTCTCTCTCTCTCTCTCTCTTCCTTTTGAAGAGGTTGTCCTCTTTTAAAATAGCGTCCCTGGGGGCTACCCGAAAACTTCCCCAGAATGAAAATTTGAGTCTCGAGTGGGAAGCAGCCAACTTTCCAGGCTTGGTATTGGCTGTTTTCTGTCCCTCCCTCCTAAGGAGAAATCGCCCGTGTTCAAATAAACGGGAATACACCAAATAGACTTTGTCCTGAGTACTTCTTCCTAAAATGAAAGTGTGAAAGAAAACCTGGACCGGATTTAGCAAAAACTGTATCATGGGTCTCCAAGAATTATTCTCTTCATTTCCTACAATTCAACCTTTTGGGGGACACAGATACAGATAGACAGAAAGAGAGAGACACAGAGACAGAGGAAGAAGAGAGATGAGGAGGAAGGGTAGGGAGAGAGGGAGAGAGAGGGAGGGAGACTTTTAAAGCAAAGCATTTTCTATAAAATGCCAGATTAAACCGTTGTATGTGTCTTTAAACTATTAGCCTGTCTCTTTTGTATTGCAAACAACCTCAAGGGCAAGAACAGGAATTTTACAAATTGTCCCAAAAGTTTAGTTCATTTTCAAGATTAATCTTCAACTTTAAAATGCACTAAGATTTTGGGAACACCCCAAATCTAGTGCTCTAATTAGTAAGGATATTTATTGAATTTCCAAAAGAACATGTTTTAAAAACATTAAAGTCTTAGATAAATTATTATTACTCTTATTGAACTTTCACTATTATACTCTTAGGATGCCAATTTGGGACTAGGATGACTAGTGTGCAGTCCCAGATTAATACATACAATTCCAGTTCTTTTCTGTGTGACCTTGGGCAAGTCACTTAACCCCCAACTGCCTTGCCTTCCCCACTCCAAAAAAAAAATCCAGTTCTTTTGACTCTAAAACAGACATTGTTATATGACAAACACATAGTTGATAGCCTTATTATCACATTTTACTTATAAACCTATTGTAGCAGCAAGCACCCCGGGCGTCCTCAGGGTTTGCCGCCAATACAGGTTCTTGGATCTGCTTTGTTAAAGGAAAGCAACTCAAAATGGGTTAACAAGCTTACTTTAATCAGTCAGACATATATCGTTTACCTTGTTCAAGAGAAAAGGTCAGCACCCTGAACCTCAAAGTATACAGGCATAATTATCAAGACAGAAACATCAAGTAGACAGATTTCCAAACTGTCCAACCATTACATCCATACCCAGTCAACATCTGGGTTTCCACATTCTGGGTTTTTCAAAGCCGGGGGACTCTCAACAACGGCTTCCCAGAATTCAGATCAAATCACAGAACACTTCTCAAAGTGAGTCCCAAAACAAAGCTACACATCAGGGCTTATATAGCCTTCTCCTGGCTCAGAGAATGTAACAACCTTATTGACTCACTGGCCAATCAAGAAGTATCTACTGAAAAACAAGCCTCCCTCCCCAGGCTTCAGGTACATTTTAGCCTAGGGGCAGGGAAGATCTTCCAAATTTGCATTCCCATTACACCTATGCAGAAATAACTATCATTTATTTTGAAATATCATTAGGTAGGTAATCATCTTCATCTAGGCATTTAGGCAGCTAGTGGTTGGTAGTAGATACAATGCTGGGCCTGGAATCAGGAAAACCTAAGTTCAAATTCAGCTTCAGCTAGTTAATAGCTGTGTGACCTTGGGCAAGTCATCTGACTTCTATTTGTCTCAGTTTCCTCATCTGTAAAATGAAAAACATAATAAGACTAACTCATAGGGTTGTTGTGAGGATTAAATGAGAAAATAAAAAGCAGAATGCCTGGCACTTGAAGTGGGTTAATGTTTATTCCTTCCTCTCTGAGCTTCAGTTTCCTCAAATGTAAAATGGAGTTAGACTCTGGTCTCCAAGGTCCCTTCCAGTTCTAAATCTATGATCCTATGAATTTAGTGCCTTTCTGTATCATTTTCTTCAGTCTTTAGGAAAGAAGCTCCCTTCCCCTTTCCAAGGTCAACCTGTGACTTTGAACCTGTCCCTTCTTATCTTTTCTGGTAGTTTGCCTCTTCTATCATTCTTCCTCTCTTTTTCATCTTCAATACCTTCTTATCTATTGGCTCCTTCTCTGCTATCTGCAAACCTGACCACATCTCCTTTATCCCTTAAAATAAAAGAAAAGGAAAGGAAAGGAAAAGAAAACTTTTTATCCAGCCATCTCAAGCTATTATCCCTTATCTCTCCTTCCTTCACAAACACAAAGAAAAACATAGTCTAAATACATTATCTATAATTGCTTACCCATTCATTTTTAAAATTTTTATCTTTAATTTATAAAATAAAACAAGCATCTTTATAACATAATAGACTAATAAAAAGGTGATTGCACAGGAAACTGCAAATCTATTATGTACCAACTTGCTATTCCTTTTAAATGTATAATAAATTTATCATTATAAATTTTTCCCACTTATTTTTCAACCTCTTTGAGATCTAGTTACTGACCCTATTACTCAACTGAAAATGCTCCCCCCGAAGTTATCATAAAACTCTTGATTTCTCAATCCAATAGCCTTTTCTGAGCCCTCATCTTCTCGATCTCTGCATTTTTGACTCCCTCCATTCTCCTGACCACTTTGTCCTCTCTTGGTTCAAGTGATGCTGCTCTCTCTTGGCTGCGCTCCTGCCTGCCTGACCACTTGTTCTCAATGTTCTTTGCTAAATCATTATCCATATCCCAAACTGAGTACTCCCCAATGCCACATTTAGAGGACTGAGTCCTCCTCTCTCTCTCTCTCTCACTCTCTCTCTCTCTCTCTCTCTCTCTCTCTCTCTCTCTCTCTCTCTCTCTCTCTCTCTCTCTCTCTCTCTTTCTCTCTCTCTCTGTAAAATCATCAACTTTCTATGGGTTTTATTATAGTTTCTATGCAAATGATTCCTGGACTTATCTACTTATCTGTCTTGTCTCTAGCCTGAATCACTCTAGTATCTCATTGTCAAAAGCAATGGAGCATTTCTACATATCCAGTTGGCCTCTCAAACTTGACATGTCCAAAACAGAACTGATTATTTTTTGCCTTATACTTGACCCTCCTCCAAACCTCCTTATTTCTTATAACAGGACTACTATCCTTCCAGTCAACCCATGTTCACTACCTTGGATTCATCTTTGACTCCTCAGTCCCCTCCTCCCATAATCCAAATACCAAATCTTGTAAATTCCATGACATGTCTCACATTCTTCCCTTTGTCTTCACTATGAAGCATCAGGCCCTCACTATCCCTTACCAGGACTATTGCAATAGGTTCTTAATTTGTCTCCTTGTGTCTAGTCTCCCCCTCTACAATCCATCTTACAAAAGATCTGACAAAATAACCTTAAAGAATGGGTGTAACTGTCACTCTCCTACTCAAAAACTGTCATTGGTTCCTCCTTGCCCCTTCAATAAGATACAAAGTCCTTAAGCTAAAATTTAAAACTTTCCCCAATCAGACTCTAACTTGCCTTTTCATATCATATCACTCAACTTCATGTAGTCTATATTCCACCCAAAATGACCTATTGAAACAGTTCCCTGAAGTCGGCATTCCATTACCTATTTCCATGTCCTAGAACAGGACATTTAAAAACATTTGATAGTCTATCCCACTCTCCCTGAACACTCTCTCCTCTGGGTTTTCAGTGACACTGTTGCTTCTTGTTTCTCTTCCAAATTAGTTTCCTTTGCTGGTTCATCGTCTATGTAATATTATGTAACTAGATGGGCCCTAAGGCTCTATCCTGAGTCCTCTCTCTCTTTCATTATGACCTCAGCATCCATGGGTTTCATTATTATTTCTATTCTGATGACTCCCAGATCTATACATCCAGTCTTAGACTCTCTTCTGAACTTCAGACATATATCTCTAGTTGCCTATTGGACATTTTCAACTTATTATCACTTATGCATCTCAAAATCAACATGTCTAAAATAGAAGTGACATTTTTTTCCATCCCAAACCTGACCCCGCCCTTTCAAAATTCCCTATTTCTGTTGATAGTACCACCATCTTAATCATCCCAACCTCACAGGTTTACAAGCATCTCTGATCCCTCATTTTCCTCTCCTCACATTATCAGTTGCCAATCTTGTCCATTCTCCACATTTCTCACCCTTGTCCCCTTCTGTCTACTCATATAATTACCACTCTAGTTCAGACTTTATCACCTTTCACCCAGATTATTGCAATGGATTAATTGGTTTACGGTCACTTCTCTCTCTACTATGATTCATTCTCTACACAACTGCCCAAATGATTTTCATAAAGTAAAAGTCTGATCATGTCAATAAACTCCAATAACAACCGAATATCCTTAAGATAAAGTACAACCTTCTTTGTTTTGGCTCTTAAAGTCCCTCCCAAGCTGGCCCTATTCTACCTTTCTAGCTTTATACTATATAATACATTCCTTCCTCTACTCTACAGGCCAGTCAAACTGGCTTTCTCACTCTATCTCCCTTGGAACTGTTGAGTCAGTTTAATTTTATAAATGATCCTATAACTCATAATTCTTTTGGCCTGGTCATCCCCCATGGCTAGAATACACTATATCCTCTCTTCCCATCTGGAATTTTTACCTTCTTTCAATATTCAATTTAATCTCTCCCCTTCATCTACAGATAAGAAAACTGAGGGTCATAGAGGTGAGGTAACTTACCCAACATAACATAAGTAGGAGAGCTAGAATTTGAATCCAAGCATTCTTCCGTCAAATCCTGGGTTCTTCTGCTATATCAGAATAATGCTAATGATAACTAAATAAGCTGATAATGATTGAAGCTAGCCTTCAGCTGAACATGGAAGGACTAGGGCAGGGTTGGGAAACCTGTGGCCTCCAGGCAACAAGTGGCCCTCTAGGACCTCAAGTGCCGCTCTTTGACTGGGTTTGGATTCAGACAAAAAGTCTCACTTGAGGACCCAGAGGGCTGCATGTGACCTCAAGTCCTGAACTATGGTTTGGGTTCATCCTAAACTTTTGAAATCCTTCAGTAGACCAGTTTCATGAAATCAGAAAGGCCCAACAGTATTACCAGATAACCCTATTATAAGTGTATGAATAAAAGACAAATCATTATGGGATCATAGCTTTAAAGATGGAAGGGAGTTTAGAGGTCCCTACTCTAACTCCTTCATTTTACAGATGAAAAAAACAAGGCTCAAGAAAAGCAACTTGGTTAAGGTCATACAGATAGTGAGTGGTAGAACTTCAAATGGAATCCTTTATTCCTTTGATAGATGTCCATGAAAACTAGCTAAATAAAGTAGTAATCAAATATGAAAGAATTGCACGAAATTTTTCTCTTTTAATTGGTTCAGATCCCTCTGTGAAACAGAATAAATGGAAGAATAAAACTTTTGATGAAATATATGTGTGTGTGTGTATATATATATCAGAATGAAACTTTCTGATCATTTAGAACTTGACTTTGTTGATGACATTAAACAAACTCAGGTGAAAAATATTGTACCACAGGGAACGATAACAAGTTAATCAATCAGCAAATATTTATCAAATGCCTACTACGTGCCAGGCACTTTATCATGCACTGGGGATATGAAGACAAAAATGAAATAGTCCCCGGCCGCAAGGAGCTTACAATCTACCGAGAGAGACATATGCTGGGAGTTTATAAGTCCAATAGCACCTTATACAAGCTTCCATGAACCAATGAGATAGTTTACCTAGGGAAATGAACTACCTATAGAAGTTGCTTGGGGTTTGGTGGCTCAGAGGGAATGAGCTATATTACCCTGGCACAAAGTCTGAGGCACTGGAAGAGAAGAAAAGGAGCATTGTGGGAAAGCAGTATAGCTGGCCAGCACTGTGGAGACTGGAAAACAGAAGAAATAGTTTAATGGAATGGAAATCAATTGGTGTCCCTCTGGGGTGACCAACATCATTCTGCACAGCAAATAGACAAGACTGCAGCAGCCTAATTGGAGTCAGGGCCTGATTGGTAGTGGATTTCCCCCACTCAGCTTCAATGGACAGGAGCTGTGGGATGTCTTCTTTCTCCATACCCCTCCCCTCTCTACATCTTGGCAGAAGTGAAAAAATCCCAGCTATGCCCTAATTTGCTACCCACCATTGATGGTGGCATTTTGTAAGCTTGATTCTCTTTTTATAAATTAGTTCATTCCCTTTGTCTCTCTGTACATCTTTATTTGAGACCAGAATATGAATGGAGGGACTGTCCTGAAGGGTTTTGTATTTTACAAACCATCTACACCAGAACCATATGGTATTAATGTGAAAGGTTAAGATCTCCTTCAGGCTACTGAGTCACAGTTTGGTTTGATGAATTATTCTATAACTCCTAAGCAGAGCCATAAAACCTGAACTTGGCACTCATATATTCCCTTGGAAATTAGCTATGGAAACATGGTGAAATAAGGGTGTAAGAGCATATCTTAGACTTTGCCCAAAGGGAAGATTAAGTGAGAAGAGTACACACTTGGGGTGTGACTGAAATACTTAGGGTCACATAAATATATGCAAAATTAGTGCAGGTGATTTTAGAGGGGAAAGGGAGGAACTATCAGCTGAACATTTCATGAAACACTTCATGTAGGAGGTGACATTTGAGCTAATATTTGAAGGAAAAAGGATTCTAAGAGCCGGAGGTGAGGAAGGAGCTCATTTTAGGTTTGAGGGACAGCTTAAACAAAGTCTGGAGAAGAAAAAAGACAGGAGATGGAATACTGTATATGAGGAACAGTAACAAAGTTAGTTGGCCTGGATGGTAGAGTTTGCCTTTCACTAATGGAGAAGTGATTTCTCAATCCTTTTTGAATCTAAATGTAGCAAGTTGCTCAGGAGAAAGGTCATTTTTATTGGGGAAAAGATCAAGAATCTACTCTGAATAACAACACTGCAATGAAAACTGTCTGCACCAAGTTTCATGTGATAAGCTTCAGTAGTTTTAGCATTTGACAGTACCATTCATGACTTTGAGATCAGAATCTTAGAAAATAAAAATGGTTTAAATGTCTCATGAGGGATGACTAGGTGGCACAGTGAATAGAGCACCAGCCCTGGAGTCAGAAGGACCTGAGTTCAAATCCGACCTCAGACACTTAACACGTACTAGCTGTGTGACCTTGGGCAAGTCACTTGACCCCAATTGCCCTGCCTTCCCCCCTCCAAAAAGCAAAAAAAAAAAAAAAGTCTCATGTTCTGAGCAGAACACACAGCAAGCACATCCTGTTTATTGGTATAGTTTCCTCTATCTGTAAGTACTAAACAGTGTAACTTCTTTTGTTGCTATACAATGCAAAGTTTTATGTTGTTTAAAAGAAATCAGTAATATTTTCATTTACCAGGCATTTAAGATGTAAATAGGCTTAATGCAAAATGTATGTGTTAGATTTTCAAGGCATTCTCATTGTTTCTTTTTTGTTCCATGGGTTGAGCTGTTATATAGTAGCCTACCCCTACTTAACCAGGGAAAGTATTCTAAGCTCTGACTTTCCTAGTGAACTTAGGAGAGCTATAGATTACACTTTTGAAATGTATACTTCAGGGACTGCTAAAAGTATGTAGTTGGTAACTTATATAGACAGTCTTAGATTATGTAGCCTTTATAGACTCTGGGGGATCCTTATTTCCATCCCACCTGTACTGATGAGTTGACTTCCTAGAACTAGGTTGGCTATATGTCCCCTTGAGGGTCCTAGGGATACTCTAATGGTTTCAGGTATCTCTCCTATGCTCTCAGATCAGGCCCTTTTCTCAGTGTGTTCTCCCCAACATCAATCCTCAGTTATCTTTTCAATATCATCTAACCAGTGCCAGTTAATAACTTCTCAATATCATTAGTATGGCTGATCAGTACCCCAGTATCAACTAATCAATTAAAATCGATTTGCTTTTACAAAAGGGATATTTATTGACAAGACATTAAAAAGAACAAAAATTAAAACACAACCCCTTAAAACAGGGGCATGCTCTCTCCTTTACTGTCTTGGTCTTTGGAGAGAGTAGGTTCAAACTTAATAAAGTTGCTTCAGAACATTCATCCTACTAAGTTCATTTTCAAATGTAACCTAACCATTGGACAGAGTAGATCCTTTGCTGCACCAGGACAGGGTATCTTGGAATCAATCCATTGTTGGTCCAGATTAAGCAGTTCATTTCTCAGGGTCTCCTTGCTAGCATATTCTCCTATTGACTCCAGTTCCTGGTACCTTTTGTCTATTCTGATCTTCCAAAGCTCACAAGGCTGCAGCCTCCTTTGTTCTATCTCCAATATTCCACTTAAATAGAAGGAAAAAAACAAATGCAGAAAAGGCAAAGACAAAAGCATTAGGTTCATGGCCACACTATTGGCTTACATGGGGAGATAGACAAATTACAATAGGAGACTGCTGATATCATGACTGCTTCCTCTTCCCACAACCAGAGGTTTACAGAATTTGTTGCCTCATTCACCACCCAGTTAATATTCCTTACATCCATCACATTTGGTTCTAGCTAAGCAGCCAAAAACCAGTCATAGGGATACATGTGCATGCTGTGCTGTGAATATCAGTGCCCTTCTATTTCATGTCACACCAAACTCACCAAGCTTATAAAGCTTCTCAAAGTGGTTTGATAGCAATCAAAGCACACAGGGAATGCTCCTAAGACAAAGGTTATACCAGCCATTGCCCGTTACAGTTCCATGAATGATTTCACCCAAGTGGTTAAGGAGTATAAATTAGGATAAGTTAGAATACTTTGTTAGTTCCTGGATCTGTAGGAAATGTTTCCTTGAGGAAAGGAAGCTCAACCCTAGTGTCAATAAGCAGAATGACCTAAGTGACCCAGGATTGAGAATACTTGCATCACTACATCAATGAAACAGTGACCTTATCCAAATGGACACTATCTCCACATCTCCTGTTGTGGAGGTTTTCCATAAATCCTATAGACCTTATATACCCTATGTGCTGGATGCTGTCCTCTGGTTATTTTTCAGTATAATATGACATAAAAACATGCTCACTAAAGGCATGTAGATAGGATGAATTTAACAAAGTTTAAATGGAAGGATTGCCTGTATGATGAGGCCCTCCAGATACTTTATTTTTCACATGATGGTTAGCCAATTGCATTGAGTCCCTGGTACATTACATTTTCTCAATGAGGATTCTTAACCACTCAAAAAGGATAGAGCTAGCCATGAACAAAAGACAAACCAAGTGAATGAAAAATGCATATTGCTCAAATTACAAAATGTACTTGGATGGGCAGCCCTTTGAATTATTCTATTTGTATCTATATCTCAGAAAGGCCTTAGAGATAGTCAATAAGCAGTCAGTCAGTAAACATTTACTAAGTGCCCACTGTATGTCAAGCACTGTGCTAAGTGCTGGGGATGCAAAGAAAGGGAAAACACAGTCCCTACTCACGAGGAGCTCACAAACTAATGGGGGAGACAACACGTAAATAATTATATACCAGCAACCTAGATACAAGATAAATGGGAAATAATTAACAGAGTGAAGGTACTAGAATTAAGAGGGATTGGGAAAGGTGTCCTGGAAAAAGGAGGTGTTTGGTGAGATTTGAAGGAATTCAAGGAATCCGAGAGTCAGAGATGAGGAGAGAAAGCATTCCAGGTATGAGGGACAGCCATTGAAAATGCACAGTCAGGGGGGGCCAGGTAGCACAGCGAGTAAGAGCACTGGCTCCAGTGTTGGGATGACCTGGAGATCGAATCCTGGGCTCAGACACCTAACACCCACCCAGAAACACCTGGCCATGTAACCTTGAGCAAGTTACTTAACCCCAATTGCTTAGGGGTGGCCAGGTGGCTCAGCAAGTAAGAGCATTGGCTCCAGTGTCAGGATGACCTGGATCAAATCTGGGCTCAGATACTCAGCACCACACCCAGAAATAACTGACTGTGTAACCTTGAGCAAGTTACTTAACCCCGATTGCTTAAAAAAAAAATAAGAAAATGCACAGTCAGGAAATGTTCAAGGAACAGCAATGAGTCTGGTGTCACTGGATCAAAGAATGGGAGGTACGAAGGGATGGCTACACAAGCTATGGTGTATCAACATAATGGAGTGCCATGATGTAATTATACATCGATGAAGTCCTGGCAAGGACCAATAGTGAAAAGCTTAGGAATAGAAGAAGCTTCATTTCAGGTATACAAACCCCATGATTCCTTGTTTCCTCTCCTTTCCTTACTTTCAAAAGAGATAGCTCTTCATTCTTTCCACGAAGCCAGGAGCAGAGAAGAGGAGATATAGAGTTGTTAATGGGACAGAAGGTGGCTGCTGTTATAGCTTCAGCTGGAAGTATTGGAGGCAGGGCTGGGAACAGATACTAGAAAGCCATTTCAGCTGTACTAAAAGTGGTAGAGACCCAGGGTTGAATGTGAGGCCAACACTTAAATTGATATAGCATTTTTTTTTAATTTTTGCTTTTTGGAGGGGGAAGGTAGGGCAGTTGGGGTTAAGTGACTTGCCCAAGGCCACATGGCTAGTTTTGTGTTAAGTGTCTGAGGCCGCATTTGAACTCAGGTCCTCCTGACTCCAGGGCCAGTGCTCTATTCATTGCACCTCTTAGCTGCCCCTTGAAATAGCATTTCATCAAGAAGAGGCAGTAGTATTGGTATGGGCCTAGACAGCTGGTGAGATTGAGCCAACTGACACTTCTTACCCTTCATTTCTCCATTGTTTGCAACCCATTCTGTTAATAATAACAAACATTTATAAAACGCCTATTATGTGCTAGGTGCACTTTACAAATATTATCTAATTTGATCCTCACAACAATCCTGGGAGGTAAATGCTATAATTATCTCTATTTTGCAGTTGAAGAAAATGAGGCAGAGGTTAAGTGACTTGCCCAGGGTCATACAGCTAGTCAGTGTCTGAGGCCAGATTTGAACTAAGGTCTTCCTGACTCCAGACCCAGTGCTCTATACAACCTAGCTGTTAGTTTCCAGACACAAAATTCTTTATGTTAATCTTTCCTTTGGAAGTCAGGAGAAGTTTGGTGTGGGATGAAGTGGGGAGGAAAGACAGGAGGAGAGAGATAATTGGGTGACGCACTCTAGAAGAGGAAAGTACTTACTAGTTTTTGCTTGGTGATTTTTACTACATTTTGTTTCAGTGAACCAAGTAAGCACAGTGTGATTGCTGTTCAGTCTTTCTGTTGTGTCCGACTCTTCGTGACTCCATGGACCATAGAACACCAATACTGTCCATGGAGTTTTCTTGGCAAAGATATTGTAGTGGTTTGCCACTTCAGTGTAATGTAAAGATGCAAGGTTTATAAAATTGGAGGAAATTTCCCAGAAATGGAGTGGGATCAAACCAATTTAAAGTTCCATAATTTTAATATTGCAGAAATATATTCCATTTTCCTTTCTTGACCTTAGATTAATATTGAATTGAGGACAGTGCCAGGCTGTGTTGGCAATCAACCGGCAAGCATTTAATAAGCATCTACCATCATTCATCAGCTACTTTGCCAGGTACTGATGATACAAAGACAAAAAATGAAACACTTCCTTCTCTCATTATAGTTATATGGAGGAGAAAACACTAACTAGGAAAGTTAATGTCTCCAGTTTACTAAATAAATATCATTAATAAATTGTGATGTGAGCTCAGAATAAATTGATTAAAGAGAAATTGTTCAGTTTTAATAATCAATGTGGTACTATTAGAGCACAGCTCCTGCTTTCCTTAGAACATAGTTGTGTATGATAGGGTGATTCTAAAAAACAAAACTAGATAGGAAAAAGTAAAAGGGAGAAATTACATCATAAAAATGGAGCATGAAAGGAAAAAATAATACAGAGGAAGCAGGTGGGGATGGAAGGCTGGTAATATTGGAACTTTACTCTCATCTGGGTTGAAGAAGGGTGTAGAAGCCTTCTGAACATGTAGAGAGGTAGGAAAACTGGGGGATGAGGGAGGGACTTTTAGAGGAGTGTGTGAATTTAGGAGGGTGGGGGAGAAGATGAGGGACTTTTGAAGGGAAATGTGGCTTGAGATTGGGGGCATTCCTAGAGGGGTGGGTGAAGTGGGAGGGGTGGGAAAGTGGGGGAAGAAGATAAATTAACAGGAATAAGATAACAAGAGAGGCTGAGAAAGGCAACATTGAGTAAAAATAAGATGGAGGGAAATTCAGAAGTAGTCATTATAACTTTGAATATGAATGGGATGTATATTATGGTAGCCCTCTTTGTGGTAGCAAAGAACTGGAAACTGCAGGGATCTCCATCAATTGGGGAGTGACTGAACAAGTGGTGGTATATGGTTGTGATGGAGTACTACTGTGCTATAAGAAATTATGAGTTCATTGATCTTAGAAAGGCATGGAAAGACTTGCATGAACTGATGAAGAGCAAAGTAAGCAGAGCCAAGAGAACATTGTACACAGTAACAGCAATATTGCTTTAAGAATAACATTGAGCAACTAAGTCATTTTGATTATTATAAATGCACAAATTAAAAATAAAGGACAGGGGTGGCTAGGTGTCGCTGTGAATAGAGCACCGGCCCTGGAGTCAGGAGGAACTGAGTTCAAATACGGCTTCAGACACTTGACACAAAAACTAGCTGTGTGACCTTGAGCAAGTCACTTAACCCCAAATTGCCCTCCCAAAAAAAAGCAAAAGAAAAAGGACATATAAAGAGATGCTATCTGCATACAGAGAAAGAACTGATAGATAGATATATGTAGAATAATTTTACACACATATATACCTATTTGTGTGTAATTGTAGTCTTCTCTAGGATGAGGAAAGGGAGAGGGAAGAAAAAAAGGAAAAAGAAGAAATTTACATGATATCTTTGTTGCATATTTGGAGGAAATAGCAAGTTATACCTGGTTGATTTGCAGTTTCATATGCAATCATCTTTTCTTTTATTTCTTTTTTTTTTTGTTGTATTGTATTATGGAAATTCTTGTTTTGTTCCCCAAATTGAAAATAAAATAAATTTTTTTTAAAAAAGAGCGTAGGCTGAGAATGAATAAGTAACATGGACTAATAGCAGGTAAAAAGAGGTGTGAATACTCTATCTAATCTACATATAAGTATTGTTGATTCTCAAGCCCTGCTATCACTATATGCAGAACAAATAAAAATATATATAAAGTAATTACTAGGGGAGGACACTTGCAGTTGGTATGAATAGGAAAGACTTCATGTTAAAAGTAGTCCTTGAGCTCCATCTTAAAGGAAATAAGATTCCATGAGGCCGAAGTAAGGAGAGTACATTCCAGGCATGGAGGATGACTATGAAGGAATATGGCCAGGTGAGATGGAAAACTGTAAGGAACAGAGATATCAGTTTGAGTGGTCCAGAGAGCACAGAGTAATGCATAATGAGGCTGGAATGAGGTTTGAGGCCAAGTTGTTAAGTGATTTAAAAACCTAAAAGTTTATATTTGATCCTTGGAGGAATAAGTAGACATTAGAGCAGGGATTCTTAACCTGGGAATTTTCAGGGGGATCATGAATTTGCAGAGTAAAACATTGAAACTTTATTTTCACTAACCTTTAATGGAAATTTAACATTTCCTTCAATTATGAATTTTTTTTTAATTCTGAAAAAGAATCCATAGACTTTACCAGACAGACATGACGCAAAAAAAGTTAAGTCCTGCACTAGAGTTTATTGATTAGAGGGGTAACATTGTTGAATCTGAATCTGAATTTAGTAATTGTGTAAAGGATGGGTCTAAGTGTGTGGAGACTTGAGGCAGGGGACCAATTGTGAGGCCCTGACTGAAGGTGGTTGCTTTATGGGTACAGAGAAGAGGTTGGATAGGAGAGCTAGTGTGGAGTTAGAAGGGCAAGACTGGCAGCTGATTGGCTATGCACAAGAGGGAGAGACGGATAGCCAGAAGCACTTTAGTCACTCTGTGTTAGAGTGTTAGAGGAGTGTTAGAGGGATGTTAGAGGGTGTTAGAGAAGAGGTCAGCTAAGAGCCTGTAGGCTGAGCGTCCTCTGGTGAGTATCTCTGCACCTAATCTACATGTAAGGATGGTCAACCCCTAAATCCTGCTACAAATATATGCAGAATAAATTAAATATATATATATATACATATAGTATTAAGTACTATATAGCATATATAGTAAAAAAAAAAAACCCTCCATATTTACACCTGCCTGCATAATTTATTTTACTCTATATACATACATACATAATATACATATAGTATATACACAAATATATACATATACACATATATGAGTGGGGGGAGAGAGGTACTTTCAGTTGGAGGAATCCAGAGAGGTTTCATGTAAAAGTTGATGCTTGAGCTGGGCCATTAGGGAAATTAGGGTTTCTGTGAGGAAGAGATGAATATACAAAAGTCCTTTAATCACTGTGAGGTGTTAGAGGAGAAGTAAGCTAAGAGTTTGTAGGCAGAGAACAGTCTGCTGAACAACATTGTGCCTAATCTACATTCTACATGTGAGTATAGTTGACCTCTAAACCTTGCTACAAGTAAATGCAGAATATATATATATAGGGGGCGCATTAAGTAAAGCACCGGCCCTGGAGTCAGGAGGACCCAAGTTCGGTTCCGGCCTCAGACACTTAACACCCACACAAAAAAACTAGCCGTGTAACCTTGGGCAAGTTACATAACCCCAATTGCCCTCCAAAAGGAAAAAAAAAAGAATATATATTCTGCATATATGTATTAAATACTACATGGTATAGCAGATATAGTAAAAAAATTACTCTATATTTGCATATACAAATGTAGTATTTTTACTATATGTACTATACATACACATATAATACACACATGTGTGTACATACACACATGTTAATGGGGGGAAAGGTACTTACAGTTGGGGAATCAGAAGAGGTTTTATATAAAAGCTGATATTTGAGCTATGCCATAAGGGAAATTAGGTATTCTTTGAGGGAAAACAGGTGGGGGAATGGGAGAGTACATTTCAGGCATGGGAAAATCATCAATGCATCCTTTAGGGAAGTCCACACAAACACATTTGATTCATACTGACAAAGCCAATTGGCTGGTGGCCTGCATCTTGCCATCTAGTGTATAATATATATATTACACCCATTTGCTAGTTAATTAATAAATGTTTTAAGAGATTGCAGGTTTTTTGTGCGAGTGTTACATTTTAAAAATTACTTAACATGGTTTCCTGTAAAGTTTGCAGTTAAATAATCACAAAATATATTTATTTTCTCATTTAAAAATGTCACTACTGAGTGATTTATTCCAAAATTTCTGTGAACAAGATCAGGTTTTCCTTCAAAGTTACTGATATCTTGTCCTTTCAGAATTCTTCTCTCCAAATTGGACACCATCCACCATGCATTTTCTGTCACCTTTCTACACTCCCTTGAGGTCCAACTGAGTAATGCTTCCAAGTGTGAGAAAATTCCAGAACCACAAAAACATTGAGCTAGTTTACAGACATGCACTTTGAGACCTTTCCCAAATATTTTGTTAACATCTTGTTGATGACATTTCTTGTATTTGGGAAGGAATATGTTACAGAAAGATTTCCAAAGCCAACATGTACTGGTTAGGAAGGGGGCAGGTGGCTTGTGCAGTGGATAGACAGCTGGGCCTGGAGTCAGAATGATTCTTCTTCCTGAGTTTAAATCTAACCTCAGATACTTACTAGCTGTATGACCCTGGGTAAATCACTTATCCCTGTTGGCCTCAGTTTCTTCATCTATAAAATGAGCTGGAGAAGGAAATGACAAACCACTCTTATTATCTTTGCCAAGAAACCCTACATGTTCCCATATATTTCCATTTCTTTCCTGACCTACAGTAGTTGAACTAATCCTGGACTAGTTCTGGCCCACAAATGACCTTTACGACCCACAGATTCAGATGTGTTAGGGGGAACAATAAATTTGAATAGTTCCACTGTACTGCAATTTCCTATGATATAGTTCCTAATGTAGATTTTCTAAATACCTACAAAAACTAGATTAATGCTGCAAATGTGAATAAATGTGATTTCTTACTTTGTTTCATATTATCTCTCATGGTGTCATGCATTGTTACTGTTCAGTCATTTTTCAGTCACATCCAACTCTTCATGAGCTCATTTCATAGATTGAAGAACTAAGGTTAAGGATCTTTCCTTGCCCAGGATCTTTCTGATCTATCCACTTTGCCACCTACCTGCTCTCATGGTTTACTACACTTCAACAAACTTTATCATAGAATTCTCTGTCTTCTGCCTCCCCCAAATCCATTTGTAATGACCAAAGACACAAGAAGGAAAAGATTCAACTTGAATTTACCATAATAAAATAAGGTATTTTTTTTATTCTGAGTTCAAGCATGAACTCTCCCATTCCCCACAGAACCTCATTACATAATCATAGCTAGGTGGCACAGGGAGAGATAGGGATTATGCCAATGATTTTACTGGTGAAGAAAACTCCCCTTGCCATTGCAGCTCTGCCTCTTTTAAGTAATTCATAGCTTTAAAGAGTTGTCTAGTGGGGTGGCGAGGTGGCACAGTAAATAGAGCACTGGCCCTGGAGTCAGGAAAATCTGAGTTCAAATCTGGCCTCAGACACTTAACATTTACTAGCCATGTGGCCTTGGGCAAGTCACTTAGCCCCAATTGCCCCTCCAAAAAAAAAGTTGTCTAGAGCAGAGTTGTCAAATATAGGGTCCTTGATTCACAACTCACTTAGTGCAGCCTGAGCTAGATTAAAATATAATTGGGAAATATTTAACAAAATAAATGAAAGTACAATAAAATATTAAATTTAAATTTAATAAATTAAATTTAACAAATTAAAATGTTAATTTGTAGTTTTCTAAGTCCATATGTAGCCCCTAGGAATCTCCATATTGGGTATAGTGGAGTTGGACACCACTGGTCTTGAGTTCAATCATGTCTGACTTTTCATTACCCCATTTGGGGTTTTCTTGGCAAAGAACTGAAGTAGTTTGCGATTTCCTTCTCCAGCTCCTTTTACAGATTAGGAAACTGAGGCAAATGGGTTAAGAGACTTACCCAGGGTCACACAGTTAGTGTCTGAGACCAGATTTGAACTCATGAAGATTAGACTTCCTGATTCCAGGCCCAACCTTCTATCTATTCTGCCACCTAGCAGTCCCTACCGCTGATCTAGAGCACTGAAAAGGTAAATGACTTGCCCAGAATCACACAATTAATGTGGGTCAGTGGTAGAACTTGAAACCGTGTCCTCCTGGCTTCAATATATGTATGTATATTCATACATATACGTGTGTGTGTGAGGGAGAAAAAGGAAAGCATAGAGAGAAAAAGAGGAGAGAGGAGAAGAGAGAAGAGGAGAGGAGACAGGAAAAAGAGAGGGGGGAGAGAAAGAGAAAAGAGAGAGAGAGAGAGAAAGAGAGAGAGAGAGAGAGAGAGAGAGAGAGAGAGAGAGAGAG
>NW_027187317.1:1838467-1846875 GCF_028583685.1 Petaurus breviceps papuanus
AGAGAGAGAGAGAGAGAGAGAGAGAGAGAGAGAAGAAATAAAGGCTAATTCTGTCTTTGGGTTTTCATCATTAGTTCTTTTCTTTTACACCCCTCTAACTTTGTTTATTTCAAGAATTGAAAGCATATCAACAAATATTTCAAATTAAGTGAGAAGAGCGCTAGATTTGGCATTAGAAGACCAAGTTTTGAACCCGGCTCTGACACTTAGTATCTATGTGAATTCGGGCAAATGACTTAACTACTCTGTAACATTCTCTCCTTAAGTCTGGAAATGAATAGCCTTGGCCGGGGGGGAGGGAAGGGGGAATAAGGATCAAAAATAATGATGAAAGCCCAACAATGGCATTTATTTGTTTTAATCTTTTCTTTTCCTCAAAGGGATACTTTGGTCAATCTTTCCATAAAAGGAAGTCTTCAGAGTCATTAAAATAAGTAAAATTTTAAAAGTGAAAGCTTCTTCCGGCCAATGATGTACTTGCTTAAGGTATCCACAGAGAGGAGCTCTGACCAGGTCTCTGCAGAATGGGATAGGGAGAAAGCTTGAGTGAGCTTGTCACTCTGCTTCAGCTGGGAGGAAGATAAAGGAAGCTATTGTTGCCTTTCTGGATAGTCCTACGGAGGAAATCCTTTAGATCAAGGTCCACCCTCTTTGAAACCAAGAGTAGCTTAAATGATTCAGCCCAGCAAAGAGCTAGAATTAAGATCCACTGGAATTTAGAGACAGAGAAACAAAGCCAAACCTTGCCCCAAGGGAAGGGGCTCTGTGTTTAGGTGGAGGGAGGTACCTACCGGAAGAGGAGAGAGAAGGAAAAGAAAAGTCCTTTCTGTGGTAGATCAGATCCTGTTTAAAAAAAAAAAATCAAAGAGATCCTCCTAACTTTTTTGTTGTGTTCTAATATTAGATCCGTGTGTTGACCCTACACCCCCACCCAAATAGAATTTAAGCTCTTTTAAAGTAGGGATTAATTCATTTTCTTGTGTTTTCAACCATCGGTGCCTAATATTAATTATCATAACAGTAACAACAATGATAATAATAATAATAGCTAGTATTTACATAGTGCTTTAAGGCATCTAGGTGGGGCAATGGATAAGTGGAGTCTGGAAGTTCTGAGTTTGGGTCTCTTACCTACACTTACTAGCTGTGTGACCCTGGGCAAATTACTCAACCTTTATCTGCCTTGGTTTCTTTAGTTATAAAAATGGGATAATAATAGCACTTACCTTGAAGGGTTGTTGTGATGACTAAATTGCTATGAGATAATATGTAAGGTGCATAGTAAACTGTAAAGCATCATATAAAGCTAGCTATTACTATCATATAAGATTTTATTAATTACTTTATATGTTATTTATTTGATCGTGAAAACAACTCTGTGAGGTGGATACTTGTATTATACCTATTTCATAGATGAAGAAATACCTGAAAGAGGTTAAGTGATTTGCCCAGGGTCACACAGCTTATAAACATCAGAGGCAAGATTCAAACCCAGGACTTCCTGACTTCAAGTTCAACATCCCATCTACTGCGCCATCTAACAGTCATATAGTTAGCATGTAGTAAATTCCTTTCTTTTTTTTTTTTGGAGGGGGGAAGGCAAGGCAATTGGGGTTAAGTGACTTGCCCAAGGTCACACAGCTCGTTAAGTGTCAAGTATCTGAGGTCAAATTTGAACTCAGGTTCTCCTGACTCCAGCCAGTGCCCTATTCACTGCACCACTTAGCTGCCCTCATATAGTAAATTCTTAATAGGTGCTTATTGATCGATTGGTTGTTTGGTTATATCATTGACTGAGATCAGGAAATTTTTTTTGTATCCCAACACATAAGTAGAATCCAAGAAATATTTGCAGACAATGAAAGAGACAACTTGCTAAGATTTTTTTCAGCATAAGAATAATAAACTGAATTTTCTTCGGTATCAACTTCTTCTATATTTCAAAAGATGTATCTCCCTATCATGTCCACTAACTATGAATGCAACTGAAGATTCTTTATTGGACTGGGTCATTTTCTCTTTTCTATAGCTCTCCTAATTGGTGTGCACAGCAGCTCCCACAGATTTAATAATCATCTCTGCAAAGATCTATGGAAGAAGTTAGGTGGAACAGTGAATAGAGAATTAAATTTGAATCAGAAAGATCCAAATTCAAATCCAACCTCAGAAAATTACCAGTTGTATGACACTGGGCAAGTCAATTAACCTCTGCCTGCCTCAGTTTCCTCCTCTGTAAAAATGAAATAATATCACCCTACCCCCCCCCCATTGTTGTGAGGATCAAATGTCCTAATACTTGTAAAGTGCCTTGCTTTTTAAAGTAGTGCGTAAATGCTAGCTATTTCTCTTATCTTAATCAGCAGTAAGTCAACAACTGCCAAACTATTCCAAACCAAATTTCCTATCACCATCTCAAATTCATCATGTACAAAACAACTCAGAATCTTTTCCTCCAAACCTTCCCACCTACCATCTTCTGAATTTCCCTATTTCTATCAAGGGCACCATAATCCTTCAGCTGAGGTGTGTCCTGCCCAAATGAATTCAACCCAAGCCTTCTTTCAGCCAAAGAAAAACAAAGTTTATTAAAAATCTGCCAAGTTGGCCAGTGGCTTAAGAAATCTCAGCACTGGCTAGACTCTTAAGGAATCTGAGTGTATTGCTAATGCCAGTGGACCAGATTAAATCTGAGCACTTTAATGGAGGCTAAAATGGATCTTCTATACAGAAAGACTGGGAGGTATCTAGGGGTGACCAAGTAGTCTGGAGTGATGGAAGGAGGGGGGTCTAGGGAGGATCTTGATGGGAGTGACCAGTAGGCTGGGCTGAGTAGAGGTCAGGTGCCAGGAATCAAGAGAATGGTATTTTGATAGGATCAAGGGTGGGAAGTAGCTGGAGGCAACCTGGAGGTAACAGAGATTTGGGCATAGCTATAATAGAAAGCTTATGAGGAATGCCAGATCAAGTGGGAAGATTCAAGGAGAATTCAAGGAAGCTCCCAGAGTCTATACCCCATCACTTCTAGTCTCCCAAGATTTCAAGGTGTCATGCCTGACTCCTCATTCTACCTCCCCTGACATATCCAATCAGTTGCCAAATTTTGCCACTTCTCAATCCTCCTTTTCATCTCACATAGTTTTAGTTCAGGTCCACATCATGTCTATCCCGGACTACTCACTGCCTCCTTATTTATCTCTGTCCCAAGTCTCTCCCCACTTCAGACTATTATCTATGCAGCTTCTAAAATGATTTTCCTTAAACACAGATCTGTCCAAGTCATTCATAAATTAATTAATAAATAATAATAAACTCCAGTTTCAAATGTAAGATATTCCATTTGTCTTTTAAAACCATCCTACCTTCCTAACCTTAATACACATTACTTTTTTTTCTACAAATTCTACAGTCGGTCTGACCAAACAGGGGTTTTTGCCCATCTCTCATCTCTGCACCTTGGCACTGGCTCAACCCCCCATGCCTGGGACGCTCTTCATCCTCACCTCTATCTCTCTGAATCCTGTTTTTCTTCAGTATTCAGCTCAAATACCACCTTCTACAAGAAGCCCTTTTTGATCCTTCTTTCTTCTTAAACTACCTTGCATTTATTTAGTATTTATTCGTTCTGTATATATTTATGTCTTGCCCAATAGAAAGTAAGCTCCTTGAGGACAGGGATTATTGTAGGGAGCTCTGATTAATTCTCACTCTCTCGTCTGTAAAAAGGGACAATAATACCAATGCCATTGGCCTCATAGGGATCTTGGGAAGGTCACAGAAGATCATGTACAGAAAGTACTTCTCAAACTTCAAAACCCAATAGGAATATGAACAATTATTTTTCCCATTTAATTCATAGGCAAATTATAATTTTAAAAGAACAGGGACCTCTTTGTCCTTGACATACACCTATCTGGGGTGCCAACACAATTCCTTCAATGGTCATATCCTTTGTTCCTCTGAAAGTGTTCTTGGCTGAGCTGCAGCTGAATGCTTCCTCCTTGGGACCTGGGGTGTTTTTTGCCCTGCGTTTGTTTTCTTTGGCTGTCACAGAAGGATTTTGCTTTTTATATCTGCAGCATATGTCCTGTTGAGGGATAGGAAAATATGCAATAACAGGATGATCTACAGGATGCTATTTGTTTGAGAGGTTAGAAATTCTTTCTCAAGAGTCCTTTTTAAGACCCAGTAATCATTACTAGTAATGATATTCAATGCAATGCAATCAGTACAATCTCATCCTGGTAGATGCATCTGTAGAATCACATCATCTGTAAGAAATTTATATAATATTTGGAATGTACACTGGGCATCCAACCACAATAGGGACAAAGACTTTTGTCAGGCATAGATCTCTTTTTTATGACTTGATATTAATAATCGGAGGGTCAATGAATAAAATTATTGTCACTTCTTTCAAATAATTTTATGTGATTTTGATATATGCATGGGAGATGACTCATTAAAGGACACTTTCAGGCAGCATTTAGCTCTACTGAATCAACGCTATTTTAAATAGCTGACGAATAATAAACATAGTGGAAGGTCATTTGATTTTGTGGAGATGGGAAAGTGGGTGTATAGATGAGTCATGATTGATATTTATTGATATTCTATTTCTGGTAATAACAGAGTATATAATCTGTTATACGCATTTGAGATTCCACTGTCATTCAATCATATTCAATCATTTTCAATCGTTTACACATGTCTTTCAGTCATTGTCATTCAATCAATTGCTGACTTATTGACTTCATACCTTGCCTCCTAGAATAGACTTCCTCTCTGATCTAATGTAGTGTTGCTTCCCATATCTTTTTTCTTTAACACTATTTCTGCTTCAACATGCAACACATCAAGTCTTAAAAGATTGCCAAGACTCTGCTATGAGATTCACAATCTCTCAAGACGTTTGCTTTAACTCTCCATGCAGTCGTACAACTAGAATCTGAGATTATATTTGAACTCAGGTCTTTCTGACTCCAGTTCTAGCATTCTATCCACTGTACCATCTAGTTCTAACAAAGGTCCATGTTTTTTACAATATTCTCTAAGTGATGCTGTACCTGGCTATGAGTCATAAAATATCCCAGTCTCTGAAGAAATAAAGTGCTGAGTCACCTGAAGGGCAATGGAGGGATGGATGCTTGGGCAAGAGTTGACTGCTACACATTACTGGTGAAAAATAGCTCAGGAGAAGCACAGTGAAAAATATCATCAAAAAGGTAATCTAGACATAGACCCAAGACTACAAAGAACCCATCAAAGAAAAGGGACACCATACCTAAAAGGAAGGTCTTAAGGACTGCAGCAAAAAGATTTCTAGGAACTCTTTGCCATCCATGCTTGCTAATCTTTATCCTACTTTTCCCCTGAATTCTGTATGTGTGTCAAAGACTTTTGAGGGTTATTTTTCTATCAACTATCCTTTCTTAGTAATTTGAAAGCTTTTTAAAAGAACCTTTTTAAAACCTAATTGAGTCCGGCTGACTGATAAGTATCAATTAAATGGCTGAACAAATCATGGTATATGAATATGTGGAATACTATTGTGCTGCAAGAAATAATGATGAATGGAAAGGATACAATAACAACATGGCAAAGACAAGTACCTTTAAATGACTTAGGAATTCCAGTCAATGCAATGACTAACCATGATTCCGGAGAACTGATGATAAAGCATGCTATCTGCCTCCTGCCAGATAGGTGATAGACTCTATGCAAAATGAGACTTTTTTTGCCCATCACCAACATGGGAATTCACTTTGTTTGACTATGCATATGTTTGCTTGTTTGTTTTAATGTAGAGAAGATGAGACGTAAAGAAAATAGATTTTTGTTAGTTAAAAAATTAAGTTGAAAAGCATTTTAAATAATGGGAAAACAACCTCCAACTGATCAGAGCTAATTCTAGAACTCTGAAGGGAAATAGGTAGTCATGTTCTGAGGGCATACCTTGTCAGTGAATATGTGTGTTAGGAGAGTAACTATAGAATCTATGTGAGTTCAGATGGATTACTCTTTTTCCCCAAGAAGTTTAACAGTGAAGGAAATGAGACTAGGCAGCAGTAAATAGAGTGCTGGACCTTGAGTCAGAAAGACCTGAGTTCAAATTGGACTCAAGGGTTATTACTAAGATAGTATAATAAGCACAATTGAAAGAAAAATCACCCTCAAAAGTCAGTGACACACTGGCATGTAGGGGAAAAGTGGGATAAAGTTTAGAGTGTATATGACAAAGGGTTACTGGAGGTCCTTTTGCTGGAGTCCTTAATTATTCTCCTAAGGTTAAGATGTAGCTTTTCTTTCATGGTCTCTTGACTGTCTTTGATTCTGAATGCAAATAATACTGTCAGCTGATCTAGGGATACTACTATGATATTGATGTAAAGATGGGAAATCCCAAATTCCCAGACCCTTAGAAGCTTATAAGGTCTTTCTCCACTCAAAAGGAGGAGGGGGAAGATGGAAGCAAAGACCAAAGTTTTTCTTTGCTTCACAGTTCCCTCCCCACCCCAAACTTCAATTGAATATTTCTCAAATATTTAGCCAGAACATTCCTCTCTGCTTGCTTCAGTTTTCTACATTTTGGACCAGTTTTTTTTTTTTATTTTATATAGGTTCCACAGGGCATTACCAAATTTCCTTCATCAATCCCAAACCTCTTTCTATGTATGCAGTGATATTCCTATTAATCAAGGACTTACCTCACTTAGTTCAAAATCTATGACTGATTGATAGAGACATTCTCACCTGGTTAAGGTATCAGGGAGTGACATTTTATCAGTTACTTTCAATGCGTTGGAATGGCCTGATTGATTTATTCAATCAAACATTTTCATCTCCAGGATTTATGAGGATGTTCAGGAAGGATTAACACCTCTGGTGTGAGGAATTTTCAAGCTCTTTTAAGGGTTATTATCCACCTTTGGTGTTCACCTGTCAACCAACTTTCACCCATGGCTCTAAGAAACTATAGCATGCACAATGATCATACCCCAGTAAATCCCTCTCAGGAGACAGGCTAAACCAGATTGTGGGTATCCGACAGGCCTCAAATCAATCAGTGAGTTGGGGGACATCTAACCAAAGCATATAAAGACTTTCTCTGGTGGAATGAGTGAACAAAAAAAATTTGTTTCAATGGCCATGAAGGCAGTTGAAGCAGGAATTGTGGAATGCTTAGAGCCTGGTCAGACATTAAAGATGCCAAAGTCATCTACTGCATCCTGGGCCATCACCAGTTATGTTGACTTTTGTCTTGCCACTAGACTTTGATGACTCAGGAAGAGAGAGTGAGACTGACAATTTTGTGTGATTCTGCCTCATTTAAATCCAGTTCAGGCAGGAGTCAAAGTATCACCTGTGATATCATTAGAATGGACAACAACTCAATCAACCCCACCCTTGTACAAGTCTAGTACAATATCTGCTTCCTCACAATACACTTTTTTTGACATCTTACAAAAGTCTAACTTCGGCTTTAAGATCCTAAATGACATCTAAAATTTCTAAATCCATTGATCGTTTTTATTTCATACTGTTTCATTTCTCTGTTGGCATTTTTGTTGTTTGGCCATATCTAACTCTTTGTGACCCAGTTTGGGCTGTCAGTGTAAGTCTATTAGATAAATTAATGAGGCCTCATGGTATAGTGGGTAGAGTGCAGGACATGAAGTCAGGAAGACCTATGTTCAAATCCTTTCTCAGACACTTACTAGCTATGTAACCCTGGACAAATCACAACTTCTCCTGGCTTCAGTTCATTCTCTATAAAATACAGGGGTTGGATGCATTGGCCTCTAAGGTCCCTTCAAGTATTTTCCTATGTATTATGTGTCACTTTGGAAAAAAGTCTGAACCTAAAAAAGGTGAGATAAACCAGGGTTTCTTAATTGACTCAGAGGATAGAGAGCTAAATCCAGAGTCAGGAAGACCTGAGTTCAAATTCAGCTTCAAACACTGATTATCTGTGTGACTCTGAGCAAGTCACATAACCTCTGTCTGCCTCAGTTTCCTCATCTGCAAAATGGAAACACTAATAGCACCCATCTTCAGGGTTGTGAGGATAATACAAGATATTTGCAAGGTATTTTGCAAACCTTAAAATGCTAATAAATTCTAGATGATATTATTATCATCATCATCAACTTGGGGTCTATGTTGGGTTTTTTTCATATTTTGATAACTACAGTTCAACATAATTGGTTTCTTTTGTAATCCTATGAATTTTATTTTATGTATACTGAGAAGATGTCTATAGGCTTCACCAGACTGCCAGAGTGGTCTATCACACACAAAAAGATGGACAACTCTTGAGATAAACACTTCCCTGAGAGCTTTCAAAGGGTCTGGGAGCAAACCTAGTGTTAAGGAGGTGGATTAGAGGTTGGAGGAGGGATTGTAGAGTA
>NW_027187317.1:1846885-1901993 GCF_028583685.1 Petaurus breviceps papuanus
GTGGTAAGCAAAGTCAGATCACTGGGCAACATATGCTGAGCCACCCCCATATTTCAACCTTGCTCAGCCGGAGGGAGATGGTGAGGGCCCTGTTAGGCAGATTCCCATCACTTTAGAACCTCTCCCATTCTGCAGACCACTCCCAACCAATCTCACCTCCCAGTGATGACATAATAGGGAAGAGCTGAGGTGACATTTATTCCACCTTCTCATTAAAATTTCTACTAATCAGGATTGACTTACCCTTCCTTATATGTAAATTGTTGCACTATTACCTATAAAAACAGACTGGAGCTTGTATTTGGCTGCCTGCCCCACTCAAACTGCTTGAAGTGTTGGGGTGCCAATAAACTCCTTTTTGTCTTATTTCCTGAGTTTACCTTTAACTGACCAAGGTGAGGCCCAAACCAGGATTCATCTTTGAACAGTGGAGTGCCTAAGACATTTGCCAGTGTAGGTAGAGTGGGGGATAGAGGTAAATTTTAATTATTGCCCAGTCTTGTAATAGAAGACTCAGAAGTCAAGTTCCTTCTTTGACTTTTGTAATGATTGATATTATAATCTACTTTTCTACTGTCTAAACATAACCAGAGAAGTACTCACTAACAACAAAGGAGCTGACAGAGGGAAGCAAGAGATAGAAGTTTGGAGAGAAAAGTACCTTTTTGTTCCATATCCCCACCTTCTAGCATGAGCTTTAAGAAGCATTAGGTGCTGCAGTAGATAGATGTTGGGCCTAGAGTCAGGAAGACCTGAGTTCAAATCTAGCCTCCATCACTCACTAGCTGTGTGACCCTGGGTAAATCACTCAATCTCTGTTTGCCTTAATTCACTGGAGAAGGAAATGGCAAATCACTCCAGTATCTCTGCTAAGAAAACTCCATATTGGGTCACAAACAATGGGATACAAGTGAAAAACCACAAGACTCCAGCCAGTCACATTCTGCCTTGGGGTAGGAAAGGTGGGGGGGAGCAGGGGCCTAGGTTAGAGATCCACGTGGGTCTATGTGTATCTTTCAGAGACTCAGAGGTAAAATAATATTGCATAGGAAAACAGCCTGCCCTTGAGAATCCTGGGCCCCTCTGGATTCCTGGCACAGCCTAGAGACATTGTATTGCTTAAGCAAATAAACAGAAGTCTGAGCCTGGAGCTCAAAGAAACAAAACCTTTCCTCATTGTTAAGGATTCCTGCCTCCTAAAATTGAAAATGGCAGTTGGTCAGGAGGTCATTTCCTCCACCTCCTCCACTGGGGAAGGAGAACCAGAAGGCCAGAGCCACACCCCTTGCTGTTAACACCCTTTCCTGAGAAAAGGCCAGTATCTCTGAGCACTTCTAGGTGGTGGAGGGATGGGGAGAAAGGTTGTCAGAAGAGAGGGAGTGAGCAAGTACATATTTCTTTCTTTTCTTTTCTTTTCTTTTTTTTGCTTTTTGGAGGGGGGAAGGCAGGGCAATTGGAGTTAAATGACTTGCCCAAGGTCACACAGCTAGTAAGTGTTAAGTGTCTGAGGCTGGATTTGAACTCAGGTTCTCCTGACTCCAGGGCCTGTTCTGTATTCACTGTGCCACCTAGCTGCCCCTATATTTCCTAAAAGATTGAAAGAAACCTAGTGCCTGGCCTCAGGAGTTCTTTGTTCTCAATTCAAGGATGTTTGCCCACATCATTAGGATGGGATCATTAGGATGGGATCAGAAGGCAACCCTATGAATGGAGTTCTTTGAAAGACTCTCTGGCATGACAGTCAGTGAGTGCCAACAACACAGCTCTTCATGAATTCTTCTATACCCAATCAATCAATCCAGGCTTTCTTCGTTCTCCTTTGAGTGACAAGCAGGTACAGAGCATGGACCTTGGCATATAGTGAACACTTAATAAATGCTTGTTGACTGACTATTGTTAAGATCATGGATTAAGAGCTGGAAAGGAATTTAGAGGTCATCTAGTCTCATTTAAGAAATGAGGAAGAGGGACAGCTAGGTGGCGCAATAAACGGAGCACCAGCCCTGGAGTCAGGAGGACCTGAGTTCAAATCCAGCCTCAGACACTTAACACAAAAACTAGCCATGTGAACTTGGGCAAGTCACTTAACTCCAATTGCCCTCTAAAAAGCAAAAAAAAAAAAAAAAAAAGAAAGAAATGAGGAAGTGGGGTGGCTAGGTGGTGGAGTGAATAGAACATCAGCCCTGGAGTAAAGAGGACCTGAGTTCAAATTTGGCCTCAGACACTTAACACAAAACTAGCTGTGTGACCTTGGGCAAGTCACTTAACCCCAATTGCCCTACCTTCCCCCCTCCAAAAAGCAAAAGAAAAGAAGAGGAGAAAAGAGGAGAGGACAGGAAAGGACAAGACAGGAGAGGACAGGACAGGACAGGAGAGGACAGGACAGGACAGGAGAGGACAGGACAGGACAGGAGAGGAGAGAAAAATGAGGAAGATGAGGTCAACAGAAGCTAGGTGATTTGCCCAAGGTTATGCAGATAATAGAGAGTGGATCCCAGATCTGAATCTCGATTCATATCCAGAGATCTTTCCTCATTGGACCGAAATGAATTCTGGGCTGGTAGACTGAGCACTAATAGGTGTAAAGCCAACCATGAGCAGCTTTCCAGAGGACTGCTGCTGTGAACAGCTTTAAGGTTCTGACTACATAGTACAGTGAATTTTCTATTTATTCAGCAGTAAACTAAAGCAAAACATTCACAGAAACCAAAGTACAGTATTCAATGTTATAGCATTACAAGTTATCACTAAAGTGGCCACATAGTTTTCACCAAAGTGGCCACATAGTTTTAAACAAAAGATATTATTCAGTAAGTCCTTAACTCAGTCATCCTTAAGGAGCAAGCCTCCTTAAGGGACACAAAGTACAAAGGGTAGGTCACATTGTCTTAATCTCTTCTTGATTGGAGATTAGTTTCCAAATCATCTTTAATTCAATCATCCTTAAGAGGTACAAGGTACAGAGTACATAGTTCTCCTACCCCTAGATCACAGTAAATCATGATCTTCTCAAAGAGGTCTTTTCATCTTGACTAGAGGCTGGCTCCCAAATTCCATGGTTCCTCTTCCATGGGTCCAGCTTCTGCCTGAATCTACCCAATCATCACCTGGATTCACAGGTAGGCAGCTTGTTCCATATATGAAGCACAGTTCCATATATGAAGCTCAGAGGGTCCAGTCCACCTAAAGTCCTTCACAGTTTCTGTTTCTGGGAAGATAAAGCTTAACAGAGCCAAAACAACATTCACACACATTGCTGGCACCATCATCAATTCACTATCTGCCTGTGAAATCAACACAGACCCACATACAAGGTCTCAGAACTCAACACAAATCGTCAGTATAATCCCAGGACCTCTGAAACCCTCCTCCAGGACTTCTGTAAACAGACAAGAAAATCTTCTTTTAGGACTTCCAGTAAGATCCTGGGGATTCTGTACAAAGTATCACAAACAAAAATCAACACAAACGGAACAGACAAAGAGAGCACCTGGCCACCACAAAGTTCCCTTTCTCTATTCTGCTCTTTCCCAGTTTGGGCTTCTCCTTATACAAGGTCATTAACTCCTCCCTGTTCCACCCCTTCCTGTTTCATCAGCAAGTTCCTCCCACTATGGGGTTCACAAGTTCTGTTTCTTAACAAAGACTTAATGTAATCATGGGCAAGACTCAAAAGAAACTTGAACTGAAACAAGGTGCTAAATAATTAAATAGCTGAAACAAGTCACTAAGTACTTCTTTGCTTGCCATTACAACAGGTAACAAGTAGATAAAGATACACTGCATTTCATTGTCCCATGCTGTAATGAAAAAAGCCAGTCCTTGATTTGGAACCCAAAGACCTGAGTTCCAATTACAGTTCTGCTGTGACCTTCATTAGGAAGGTCATTTAATTTCACCAGTCACTAAATTCATCTGTAAAAATGGAGGGGATGGACTAGGTGACCTCAGAGGACCCTTTTAACTCTAATTCTATGATTCTGTGTGAAGCTTCTCCATCTAGTATGTACCAGATGAGGAATAGCCCATAGGATTGCACCCTATGCTTTGTGTCTAGGATTGACCCAATGCACAGGCAGAATGGGTGAGCCAAAACTTACATCCTAATAAAACGGAAGGGATATTTTAGGCTTTTTCTGTTATCACTTGGTTATACAGATGTCAATGTACTATAGGGCTAGCTCTGTGGTGGCCTCTTAAAATATTTGATCTGCTTGCAGTTACTGAGCATAACCTTACCTCTCCATCTATCTGCCATCAAAGTCTACTCATTCAAGTCTTTCTTCACTGTGTTGTACAAGGGAGGGCCAGTCCTGGGTACTGTGATACCCTCCCCCAACCAGAGGGCAGGGGGTTCTTTCAGAGAGAGAAGCTGACCATGGATAGAGGGACATTGTAAAAACAAACTCCATCTGTTTCACTCTTTTGCTTAGGACTACTATCTGCCCCATTGGAGTAAGCATCTCTTCTGCCCTCCCCACTGGACACTCTAGAACAGCTGAATATAAGTGGATACACTTAGAAAAGCATTTTCTGTTGATATCCCTTGTGCTGTCAACAATAGCAATAATGGTGGACACAATCATCGATTAGGAATATTAGTCTAAACTTATTGTTCCTAAAGTATGGTTTATGAGCTCCTGGGTATCCCCTTGCACCCTTTCAGGGGGTCTGTGACATCAAAATGATTTCCAAAGAAATATTAAGATGCTATTTGCCTATGAAAATGCTCTTCTTTTTCCAACCAGATGACTGTGAGGTCAGCTTTTCTTCATACATTTCAATCAAAATAGCATCACAACAGATTAAATGCAGAAGCTGATAAGAGAATCTAGCTATCTTCTATAAAGCCAAACATTAAAAAGATTTGTGAAAATATGTAAAATAATGCCGCTCTTCTCACTAAAATATTTTTGTTTTGAAAAACCGTTTTTTTACAATATATTATTTATATTAACACACAATTAGTTTATTATTATTTTAAAATTTATTGTTGTTCATTCATTTCAATTGTGTTCCCTTTTGGAGTTTTCTTGGCAAAGCTACTGGAGTGGTTTTGCCATTTCCTTCTCCAACTCATTTTACAGATGAGGAAACTGAGTCAAACAAGGTTAAGTCATTTGCCCAGGGACACACAGCTAGTAAGTGTCTGAGGCCAAATTTGAACTCAGGTCTTCCTGATTCCAGGTCCCGCACTCTATCTACTGCATCACCTACCTGTCTTAATTAAATTTTAAATTAACAAGTAAACATTTTAAAAATTTATCAGTTTTACTTTACTATACAGTAAATATTGACAAATACAACCCACATAAACAAAAGATCTTTGGTATCCCCAGTCATTTTTAAGAGTGTAAGGGGTCCTAAGACCAAGAAGTTTGAGAACCTCTGCTCTACACCTCCATCCTTTTTCCTGTATGGCAACTTTGTTTGGTAGCATCTGTGCCAACAACTGTCCCTAAGATCCACAGCCTCCTGTAGTTAAGGGTTTTTTTAAATGTAGTACTGATTTACATGTAACAATGGATGTCAAGCAGTGTGCTCATGGATCTATGGTAGTGGTAGGTCGAAAACCTGGATTTAAGTCTCATTCTCACTGACACTATGTGTGTGACCTTAGACAAGGAGGTTCCTAATCTCTCTGAGTCTCATTTTCTTATCTGTATAATGGGGATGATCATATTTACACAGTGTATGTGGTAGGCTTGTTGTGATGCTAAGGCTAGTGCAAATCAGCTACCATTTTTAGCTTTGGAAGCTCACACGGTGCCTGGTCCATTAGAAGCACTTAATAAATGCTTGTTGAATTAAACTGAATGAATTGATTACGAAACCTAGGGCTTAGAGTCAGACCTCATGCATTTATTTCATCATGAAGGTCCTTAAGGGTGAAAATCATGCTTTAGGATCATGTAGGGGAAAACTAGTTTTTCAACAAAGATTCTCTTGTATGTGCTCATCTTGTCCAGTCATCTCACAAATGTGTCCTTTGGTTATAAAGGGAATCAGGAAGAACAGATAAGTAGATAAGGGAAAACTCTACCAATGGAAAATCAATTCAAAGTATATGCCTATTGGGATCCGTAGTTTAGGCTAAGCCTAAATGACAGCTTCAGCTTCAACTTACGTGGAGAAGTTGCTCCTGGAGATTTCTTCTAGCATGGAGGCTGACAAGGATGATGGTATAGAGTTTTGGGGAAGGGTCTAGGCACAGTGTGAGAAGTGATTACTATATATTAGATTAGATTTAAGAGCCTTTCAAGAGATCAAGGTGGAGATCTGGCAAAAAAAAAAAAAAAGAAATAAGCAATGATGAAACAATGAGAGAGATTTTTGAGATATTGTAAAAAGTGTCTTAGCTGAGATTAGGAGTAGAGAAAATAACTGATCTTCAATCTATACCATTCAGCTTGGAGGACTTCTCAGTTAACTGGGAAATTCCTAGGATAGCTGGTGACTAGATAGAGTTTCCAGGGTTATAGGGTGCTGCTGTTCCCTTTACCAACAATCAAAGTTCAGGTTAATTGTCATTTGGGCATTGCTCTAACCATCAGTCTTCATTTTCCTAACCAGTCATTCAACAAGCAGTTATTAATCACATACTATGGCACTATGTTAAACCCCCAGGATACAGAGACAGGAAAAAACAAAAACAAAAAACAACCCAGTCTCTGCTATCAAGGTGCTCACCGTCTGAAGGGAGATACAACATACCAACAGACAAAGAAGAAAAAGTGTGTGTGGTCTCAGAGGGAAGCACCAAGATTAAGAAGAACTGGGAAAGGCTTCTTGCAGAACTCTCTCTGAACCTTCCAACAGGGAATTCTCTGGTGTTAGTCCAAAGCATTGATCCACAGGTCTGATAACAGCTGAATGAAAATAAAAATAACCTCGAGACCAGAGACCAGAGTTCATTCAATACAAGCACAAACAGGATTCTAATTAGAAATCACCTAAGGGAAGTTGATGTTTAACTTGAAGTTTTTCCTAGTAAGAAGTTACTGCTTTTTTAATAAATGCTCACGATGCTACTTTGTCTTGGGTTTGTACATGACCTTTCCTTCTAAGAGTCCAAAGTGTTTTTTTATTTATGGTCCAAAGAATCCCAGGGACAAGAATTCACAAGGTCACACAGTTGACTGTAGCAAAACCTAGAAGAGAACTCTGCGAAAGTTCCTTGATTCAAATCCTTTGTTCCTCCTTAGGTCTACTGCCCACCGTTCAGATATGTCTGTTTCTTAAGTAGGTACTATGGTACAGGAGATGAGTTGGATTGGGGTGGAGGGGAAGGAGGAAAAGGCTGCCTTGGAACCAGTTATTCAAGTCCTGGATTCAAATCCTAGCCATGATTAGCATAGTGCTTGGTACATAGTAGGCCCTTAATGATTGACTGTGTGACCTTAGACAATAATAGCTAATATTTATATAGCACTTATGTGCCAAGCATTGTGCTAAGTACTTTACAATTATTATCTCATTTGATCCTTACAACAACCCTGTTCCAGGGAGATGCTATCCTTATCCCCACTTTACAGATGAGGAAACTGAGGTAAACAGATTTAAATGACTTGCCCAGGGTCACACAGCAAATAAGTGTTTGAGGCTGAATTTGAACTTGGGTCTTCCTGACTCCAGGTCCTTTGCTTGCCATCTAGCTGTCTCAATTGTCATCTGTAAAATGAGGGAGGTAGATTAAATGATTCCTGAGGATCCTTCTAAACTCAGCTAAAACTAAACATGTAAGTGCATCCGTGCTCGTGTGCCAATCCCACTGCTGAGCAACATGGGAGCCTTGACCTACTTACTCCATTTGACCTGGGCCTTCTTAGGGAACCTATGGTTGGTCATCACATTGATACTGAACTTAGTGAAAACCCTGGACTGGCATAGTCCACTGAAGCCTAAAACTCCCAGTGCTAATGCCTTCCATCTGTTGATTATCTTTCCAATTCATCTTGTCTATATTGTCTTTGTGTATAGTTGTTTGCATGTTGTCTCCCCCATTAGACTGTAAGCTCCTGGGGAGCAGGAGCTGTCTTTTGCCTCTTTTTGTATCCTCAGGGCTTAGCACAGTCCATAGATCGTAAGTCTTCTTGTCTGATACCAGTCTCAGCCTCCCTGGTTACTGGGACTACTGGCACAGGCCACCATATTCCTTAAACATAACTCCTTAATACATTAACCAGTGTTAAGATAAGGTGAACAAAGATATTACCTTAATTAGTTCAATTAATTTGGCAGCTTCTCTTCAGTTATTAGAAGAGGTTAAATGGCGGAGAACAGACGAGTGAAATTCCTTCACTTAACAGCTGCATGCACTTGTTTCTTCTCTAGCTTGTTCTCTTTTTCCTCTCTTCCTGCCTTGTTTTCTGACTTGGGTTTTTATCCTCTCCTCTACTTTTTCTGAGAACCACACAACTAGCCTGGGACTATATCAAGGCTTTGCCCCGTGATATATCTATCTGCTAGACTTGACTGAGTTCTACGTTATTACTTTCTCCATAAGAGTGGCATATTTCTGAATAATTTTCAAGTTTAATAGTACAGATTCCTTAGCCTGATCCCAACCTACCAAAGCCTCAATTATCAATCACTATGTTACTATAAACCCTATTGCTTTTCTGAACTAGATGCTGGCACACCATTTGGTGTTTATCAATTTTGTCCCTTCTGGCTGATCTATCTTCAAAAGGCACAGTAACATAGGGGCAGCCAGATAGCACAGCAAGTAAGAACAATGGCTCCAGTGTTGGGATGACCTGAGGATAGAATCTGGGCTCAGACACTTAGCAGCCACCCAGAAACACCTGGCCGTGTAACCTTGAGCAAGTTACTTAACCCCGATTGCTTTAAAAAAAAAAAAAAAGGCACAGTAACATAAATGACAGTAGAAATATGAATCTTGTGATCAAGGATTACCAAGTCTGGGAAAAGTGCCTCCTCCAACCCTGTCAAACTTGTCTGAACCTCAGTAGTTTCTGGCAATCCAATGGCTTTCACTAGTTTATTTAAGAGGGCACTCAGGGGGCAGCCAGGTAGCACAGCGAGTAAGAGCACCAGCTCCAGTGTTGAGAAGACCTGGAGATTGAATCCCGGGCTCAGACACTTAGCACCCACCCAAGAACACTTGGCCGTGTAACCTTGAGCAAGTTACTTAACCCCAATTGCTTAGGGGAGGCCAGGTGGCTCAGCGAGTAAGAGCACAGGCTCCAGTGTCGGGATGACCTGGATCAAATCCAGGCTCAGATACTCAGCACCATACCCAGAAATAACTGGCCGTGTAACCTTGAGCAAGTTACTTAACCCCCCAATTGCTTAAAAAAAAAAAAAAGAGAGCACTCAGGATAATGATTCTGGTCAAGTGAGGATTGCAACAGCCATGGACATGAAGAAGTATTTCATTCAGTGCCCCAAACCAAGGACAGCATTTATCTCTAGATCCAAAGCTCCTTGCTCCATGGAACTGAACATAGGCATTACACTGTGTTCCCCACTGCTATCTTCCTTTCTATAAGTTGTGTAGTAGAGACCCTCACTACAGTGGAATGAACAAGATGAGATCTCAAATCCAGTGGCCTGGACTAGCTCTTTCAATCAATCAATAATGATTATTATTAAGTGCTTTTTATGTGGCAAGTACTGTGCTAGATACTATAGATACAAATACAGAGAATAAAACAATCCAGAGAGCTTCTATTCTAATGAGGGAGGCAACAAGTATGTATACAAATATGTATAAATAAATGTATAATTTATATTGTATATATTTATATATATAAACATATATAAATATACAATATTTGTATATACAAATCTATATTTATATTGTATATATTTATAAATATATAAACAGCATAAATATAAAGTGAATTAATACAAATATATAAAAGGTAGTTTAAGAGAGACAACATAAACAGTTGGAGGATCAGGAGGAGTTTCATTCAGAAGATGGTTCTTGAGTTGTATCTTAAGGGAAGAGAAGAAATCTATGAGGAAGAAGCAGCAGTGTCCTGGTTAATGCTTAACAACCAGATCTTCAGGGGAAAAAAACATGCATAGGACACACTTTTAAGTTTACTTACTATGCATTATTAACATTTTCTCCATCACCTTCTCAAATTTCAACAATCAGCAAAACATAAATCAATCTGATTTGTAACCTTTGCCTGATTTTGGAGATGTTGATGCTCTCACTGAAAATTTAACAACTGGCTCACACAAGCTGGCTCCAGCATATCCCTGGCCTGAGGTAAGGGAAGGAGTAGGGGTTAGTTGGTGTAAAGACATAGAGAAGGGAGATGGAGAGCTGTAAGAGGAACTGGACTCAGTCTGTCTGGGTAGCAGAGTATAGGAGGGGGAGTAACTGTCAGTGAAAATGTAACTTGGGGTCCAGTTGGGAAAGGCTCAAAAAAAGGATTTTATATTTGTCTATTTATATGTATATATCTTATAGCTATGTATATACACATACATACATACATACATACATATTAGAGGCAATAAGAAGCCACTAGAGTTGATTGAATAAGGAAATTAGATAGTCAAAACTACATTTAAAGACAATTACTTTGGAATAAATGTGTAGGACAGATTGCAGTGGGATGGGGTTTGATGAGAGAGACCAATTGAGAGGCTGTTGCAATAATTTAAGTAAGAGGTGATAAGGGCCTGAATGAAGATAGTAGATTGTGGATGCTGAGAAAGAGTTGGATGTGAATGATATTGTACAGTACAAATGGTAATTTCTTGGCTACTTTTAGTACAGTGCTGGGCATGTAGTAGGTGCTTAATAAATGCTGGTTTTTCCATTTAGCCCTCTGTAATGCCAATTCAATACCCATAGCAACTGCTATGAGTATGCATACATATTCCCAAGGTTTGTTCGTAAAATATAATAAACTCTCCTCCTCCAAGACAAAACCAAAGTATTTATTTGGTATATTGCTATTAGGATACCAAAAAGCAAGGTTTAGTATGATATTCATCACCAGTCCAAGGAGTGCCAACATCGAAAGAGTTCTCTCTGTCAAGCCTCCCCACAATCAAGTTCCCCTAGGCAAGTTCTTATCTTTGCTTCTCTATCAGCTCTGTCTCTCTCTACCCACACCTTTCCCTCCATCCTTCCAAGCAACACAATATATGTGTATGTATGTATGTATCTATAGATAAATAGATAGATATGTTTCCAGTCAAAGACTTGATTGGTTTACTGGTGAGAAGCTTGGAAATCAATTGAAAAGGTGTGGCTGTGGCCCAGAGCCTAACTGACTAGGAGTCAGGGCTCCATGTCAGGACTATTATTGGGCAGGGAAGATCTTATATCCTTTAACCTTACACCTGAGTCTACTGGCTCATTCCCTGTTACCTACATACATGACTATGTCTCCCATATCCTGAAAAAAAAAAAAGCCCTCACTTGATTCTTCCATCCCTGCTGACTGTACTCCTATATCTCTTCTGCCTTTTGTGTCTAAACCCCTTTAAAAGGCCTACAATAGCTGCCTCCACTTTCTCTCCTCTCTCCCTAACCCCTTACAATCCAGCATCTGACCTTATTGTTCCACTGAACCTACTCTGTCCAAAGTTACTAATGATCTCTTAGTTGATAAATCCAGTGGTCTTTTCTTAATCCTCATTCCCCTTGACCATTCTCCAGCCTCTGACACTTTGATCACCCTCCTCTCTTTGATAATCTCCTCTCTGGATTTTCTGGATACTCTCCTGGTTGTCATTCTGCCTATCTGACCACTCCTCTTCTGTCTCCTTGGCTGGGTCCTCTTCCAGTTCACTCTCTCTAGCTGTAGGTATCCCCCAGGGTTCTGTCCTGGGCCCTGTCCTCTTCTCCCTCTATGCCACTTCACTTGGTGATCTCAACAAATCACAGGGATTTAATTAACATCTCTACGCTGATGATTCTCAGATCTATCTCTCTTGCCCAACCTGTCTGCTGACCTCTGATCTCACATCTCCAACTGTCTTTCAGACTTCTTGAACTGGATGTCCAAAACAGAATTGGTTATCTTTTCCTTTAACCTCCACCCCCAACTCCTACCTTTCCTATAACTACAGAGGGCAGCACCATCCTCAGGCTCACAACCCGAGTCATCCTGGACTCCTCACTATCTCACACCCCTCATATCCAAGCTGTTGTCAAAACCTCCCAGTGAAACTGAGTCTGGCTCAACCTAAGAGAAAAAAGGCCAAACTTCTTAAGAAAACTGTCCAAAGGTGATGGATTCTCTTTCCCTTGAGGCCTTCAGATGAAGGCTGGATGATCACTTATCAGCTACATTGTAGAAGGGGCCCATTCGGGTTAGAATAGATGGCCTCTTTACAAGTTTATGGATGTAACATCTCTCAAGTATAACTATTCTCTCCTCTGATACTACCACCACTGTACCTCAGGCAGTCAGTAAATTCTAGTGGCTCCCTAAAGCCTCCAGGATCAAATAGAAAGTGTTCTGCTTGGTATTCAAAGCCCTTCCTAACCTAGCCCCCCTCCTACCTTTCCATCCTTCTTACACCTTACTCTGGGGTACATACCCTTAGATTCAGTGACACTGGCCTCCTGGCTACTCCAGAAAGATATTTCATTTCTGAGCTCCTGGTTTTTTCCCTGGCTATCCCCCATGCCTAGAACAATCTCCTTCCTTCACTTTGCTTACTGACCTCCTTAGCTTCCTTTGAGACACAACTAAAATCCCATATTTTCATTGAGGCCTTCTCCAAAGCCTCTTCATTCTAGTACCCCTCCTTTGTTAATTATTTCCTATTTATCCTGCATTAAACTTGTTTTATATATATTTGTTTGTGTGGCATGTCCCTCAACTAGACTGTTAGCTTCTTGAGGGCAGAGCCTGTCTTTTGCTTCTTTCTGTATATCCGCAGTACTCAGCATAGAGCTTAGCATATAGTAGGCGCTTAATAAATGTTTACTGATTGATCAATAGGTAAGGTAAGGGAGAGTGGAAAGTTCAACTCTGAGATTTTACTTCCTAAGTAGCTAAAGTAATGAATTCTCCCTCCCACTCAACAGAATTTGTCTTAATTGTTTCTCATACTACTTTCACATCAGTGATTACAAAGTTGATTTGAGGACCCATTTTGTGAAGCTGAGGGCCCACTTGTGAATTTGTGAAGCTGGTGCTGCTTGCTCTAAGTGGAGGGGAAAGAGGATGCCCCAGATGCTAAAACTGAAGAAGAAATGGATAAGTGAAAGTCTTTTTTTTCCTTTGTATTAATCATATGATTTCTGCCACTGCTGGAAGACAATGCTTCTATGGCCCAGTCTAACTGGAAAGCAAATATCCGTCCTCCTGCATAATTACTTGGAAGAGTTAGGAACAAAATGGTCTGCTTAAAGGACCATCTGGAAGGCTGACCCCACCCCCCAACTCCCCACTTCCTGCCCTCTCTTCTAAATTGAACATAACCTCATCTTATGATCACCACAGGTCACCAATATTACCTTCATCAAATCACTTTTATTCCCTGTGAAATCCCTGAAAAGGTGAAGAAGACTATGATTATTACTCCCATTTTTCTGATAGAAAACTGAGGCCTGAAATGGTTATTGGAATAAATCAGTTGCAGTGTCAGATGGAAGTTCATTCAGAGAGTCTAAACTTGTGATCACATACAATCTCCTATTTTCACCAAGAACTGGAGTTTCTGATATAAAACAACTTATCTTGTTTTGGGAGTTAACAAGTTATTCAAGAAGGCTGCCCTGAGAAATGTCTTTAAGAAAGCAGATCAGCTTTTGCTTACCAAAGCACCAAGGTTAGGATTCTGATCCTAATTTTAGTCTTTGAATACAGTTGAATGATGGTTATAGAAGAACTGATGCACCTGAAAAATCCAAGACAAGGGCTAAGACTTCCCACTGCCAAAGCCAGAATCACATCACCATGAACTTGTAAAGAGGCCATCTATTCTAACGCATAGGGGACCAAGAATCCCTTCCATAATGTACCTAATAAGTCATCATCCCCCTTTCATCTGAAGGCCTCAAGGGAAAGGGAATTCATCACCTTTGGACAGTTTTCTTAGGAAGTTTAGGTTTGTTTAGGTTTTTTCCTCTTATGCTGTGCCAAATTTTCCTTTCTTCAAATCCTGTCATTTTTATTTCAGTCTACTGGAGTCACCAGAACAGCCGTCCTTTTTGCTTGTTTTGTCTTCCCTTGTCCAGGTTAAACACCCCCAATTGCTTCACCTTAGCCTTGTATGGCCCGCTGTCAGGGTCCTTAGACATGCTGGCTACTCTCCAGTTTATTGGTGTTCTTCCTAAAATGTGGTGCCCAGAACTGACCACAATAGTGCATATGTATTCTGGATAGAGCAGAGTACCATGGGACTCTCACCTCCCTAGTGCCGGACACTTTACTTCTTTTTATATAACCAAAGTTCTTTGAACTTCCATGTACCATTGTTGACTCATATTGAGTGTGGAGTCCTCTAAAACCCCCAGATTCCTTTTCTCAGAATGACTACTTTTTATTCACTCTCCTCTATCTTGAATTTATGAAGCTGATTTATAAAAAAAAATCGTTTCTTACTTTTCCATATAAAATTTTTTTTATCAATGCCACCCACAGTAAGTACCGGGAGCCCATTTAAACCTGGCACCTAGGTTAGTGTGAGATATTTGAAAAGATTTTCTTTTTTCTCTATGTATAATTTTCATTTGTGCAGTTGAGACTTAAAATAAAAATAAATCAAGTGGGAAAAAAAATCTAAAAATACTGTTTTGGCGGGGTGGAGCCAAGATGGCAGAGTAGAAACAGGACTTACTTACAGCTCAGGCTTCCACCTCCTCCAATACATGTAAAAAATGACTCTAAACAAACTTTAGAGCTACAGAACCCACAAAATGACAGAGAGAAACAAATCTCCTACTGAAGGAAGCCAGGCAGGCTGGCAGGAAGGGTCTATCACAGCATGCTGGGAGCAGGGTAGCCCCGACCAGTGGCAGCTGGAGGGAACTTTACAAGAGTAAATCACCAGCAACTATAGCCATTTCCAGACTGCTCAATCCACAAATGCCAAAGACAAAGTAAAAGGTCAGTGTGGAACTTTGTTGGAACAGGGACAGCGAGGTCTGGCTGCTACCCCTGGGGCAAGAAGTAGAGGAGGTTCAGTAGCTGTAGCCACTGCCCTGTGGATGCTTCCAGACCTCCTGGCCTGCAGATTGCAGGGGGACCAAGCAACCATTCAGAGGGTAATCTTTCTTGTTTAGACATGCTTGGATGCGGATCATGGTCTTTGGTGGTGGTACTGGGGTGTGTGACCAATGAGCCAGAACATGTGGGGGCTGTAGAGAGGGTGCCCATCTAATAGCTCTGGCAGCTTGTAATAGTAATGGAATTTAAAGATCCCCCTGTGTTGGCTTGGTTTTTGGTTTGATTGTGTTAAAACCCAGAGCTTGTGAATCCCACTTGTGGGATGGACTTGTTGATGTGAAAAGAGAGGGCTGAACTGGGAGGAGTTGGTGATGTAAATTTAGAGGGACACAAGGAAAGAGAGAGGCAGAAGAACTTTTTGGAAGCAGCATCTTGGAGGCAGAGAGAGACTGAGAGGATTGCTGAGGGCCAGTTTGAATTGCCCAGGACTTTTGAGAGCTGCCACCCAGAGCTGCCAAGGACTGAGGAGACATGGCTGTTATGCTGGTACTTTTTCTGTCTGTTTTGATGTTGTTTTGCCAGATTTGTCCACTGGTGAAAGACAGTACTGTTGTTGCAGAGGTTTTGGAACCTTGCTGTTGGTTCAAAGCTCCTGAGACTGTTCTGCAGACAGAGAGTGAATTCTGTCCACTGGTGAAGGACAGTGCTATTGTTGCAGAAGTTCTGGAACCTGGCTGTTGGTTCAGAGCTCCTGAGACTGTTCTGCAGGCAGAGAATGAATTAATGAAGACACTGGCAATGTAACTTGTGGCCTTGCTAAACTTTGTCTCCCCAGGAACAAAGATTGCTGAGAACTTGCCTTGGGTCAAGATGAAGAAAAGACCTCTCTTTGGGTATTAAATGCTGAGCTTAAGCTTGTTGTAACTCTGGGGTAGATTCAATTGTGATCCAAGGGTGGGGAACTTTTGACTTTTTGTGCTCTGTGATTGAACAAATGAATGTACTTTACTTATGATTGGAAACTAATCTCCTTTTGAGAAGAGGGGCTTTGTGATGGACTAAATGAATGTACAGCCTAGGGGTGGAGTAGTAATTAGAAGAGGGACTTTGTGATTGATTAAATGAATGTAATGTCCAGGGGTGGGGTAGTACTGGATTCAATTACACTTGGTAAATGCTGTATTTTGAATGATACTATATTTTTATTTTCTCTGTTCTTAATTTGTCACTGAATAAAATGGAGAGCACCTATGCTGGTATTTTAAGCTTAGTAAGTTGCCTTTGCTTGGCATTACACAGCTGCAAAAACCCCAGCGATTTGGGACAAAGCTCTCTCCATTCTGGAAGGAGAGTTCTACTGTGGCAAAGAGCTCAAAAGTCAGGTAATTGGCTGCCAATATGAGCAAGCAATGGAAGCACAAACAGACCATAGAATCCTTTTTTGGGGGACAAAAAGGATCAAGGAATGGAGGGGGAAGAAGACAACAAAGGAAGAACTTCTGCATCAAAAGCCTCCAAGAAAAATATGAATTGATTACAGAGCATGGAGGAGCTCAAGAAGGATTTTGAAAATCAAGTAAGAGAAGTGGAGGAAAAATTTGGGAAAGAAATGAGAATGATGCAAGAAAATAATGAAAAGCAAGTCAACACCCTGCTAAAGGAGACCCAAAAATACACTGAAGAAAATAAAACCTTAAAAAACAGACTAATTCAAATGGCAAAAGAGGCCCAAAAAGCCAATGAGAAGAATGCTTTAAAAAGCCAAATTTGCCAGATAGAAAAGGAATTTCAAAAACTCACTGAAGAGAATAACTCCTTCAAAATTAGATTGGAGCAACTGGAAGCTAATGACTTTATGAGAAATCAAGATACTATAAAACAGATCTAAACAAATGAAAAAATAGAAGGCAATGTGAAATATCTCTTTGGAAAAACCACTGACCTGGAAAATAGATCCAGGAGACATAATTTTATAATTACTGGTTTACCTGAGAGCCATGATCAAAAAAAGAGTCTAGACACCATCTTTCAAGGAATTGTCAACACTTAACATCCACACAAAAAAAATAGCCATGTAACCCTGGGCAAGTTACTTAACCCCAATTGCCCTCCAAAAGGAAAAAAAAAAGAAAAGAAATTATCAAGCATAATTGCCCTGATACTCTAGAACCAGAGGGCAAAATAGAAATTGAAAGAATTCACTGATCACCTCTTGAAAATGATCCCAAAAAGAAAACTCCTAGGAATGTTATAGCCAAATTCCAGAGTTCCCAGGTCAAGGAGAAAATACTGTAAGCAGTAAGGAAGAAACAATTTGAGTATTGTGGAAACACAATAAGGATAACACAAGACCTAGCAGCTTCTACATTAAGGGATTGAAGGGCTTGGAATATGATATTGCAGAGGTCAGAGGAGCTAGGACTAAAACCAAGAATCACCTACCCAGCAAAATTGAGTATAATGCTGCAGGGAAAAATATGGTCATTCAATGAAATAGAGGACTTTCAAGCATTCTTTTTTTTCCATTTTTTTGTAGGGCAGTTGGGGTTAAGTGACTTGCCCAAAGTCACATAGCTAGTAAGTGTGTCAAGTGTCTAAGACTGGATTTGAACTCAGGTCCTCCTGACTCCAGGGCCGATGCTCTATTACTTTCAAGCATTCTTGATGGAAAAACCTGAGCTGAACAGAAAATTTGACTTTTAATTACAAGAAGCAAGAGAAGCATGAGATGGTAAACAAAAAAGAAATCATAAGGAATTTATTAAAGTTGAACTATTTACATTCCAATATGGAAAAATGATAATTGTAACTCAAGACTTTTCTCAGTATGAGCATAGCTAAAAGGAATGTATATATATGTACTCACACATATATGCATGTATGTATGTATAGGAGGATGTATGTGTATATAAATATATATGTGAGTATGGGCATTTGTATGTTCATGTATACATAGACAGAGGGCACAGGATGAGTTGAATATGAAGGGATGATATCTAAAAAGTAAAATTGAGAAGAGAGAGGAATTTATTGGGAGGAGAAAGGGAGAGATAGATTAGGGTAAATTATCTCATATAAAAGAAGCAAGAGAAAACTGTTACAGTGGAGAGGAAGAGCAGGAAGGTGAAAGGGAATGGAACAACCTGATTCACATTGAATTTGGCTTAAGGAGGGAATAACATACACACTCAAAAGGATATCTTACCCTACATGAAAATAGGGAGGTAAGGGATAAGAGGGGGGATGATAGAAGGGAGGGCAGATTGGGGGACAGGGTAGTTAGAAGAAAACACTTTTGAAAAGGGACAGGGTCAAAGGAGAAAATAGAAGTGGGAGGCAGGATAGGATGGAGGGAAATATAGTTAACCTTTCACAATATAACTACTATGGAAATGATTTGGGTAACTATACATGTACAATCTACATTGAATTTCTTATCTTCCCACTGGGGGTAGCTGAGGAGGGAAGAAGGGAAAAAATGTGGAGCTCAAAGTTTTAAAAACAAATTTTTAAAAAATTGTTTTTTTATATACAACTGGGAAATAAGATCTATAGGTACTGGGGCACAGAAACCCATCTTTCCCTACTAGAAAGTTAGGGGGGTAAAGGGAGAAGATATAAGAGAGAACAGACTGGGGGGAGGGGTATTCAGTAGGCTTGTTATTTTGGAGTGGGGGTAGAAGAAAGATGGGGAGAGAAAAAATTGTAACTCAAAATCTTGTGGAAATGAATGTTGAAAACTAAAAATAAAGGCTTATGGAATTGCAAAAAAATAATAAAGAAATAAAAATACTCTTTTGCTTCTGGGGGAAAAAAAAGTCCTATTTTTAACCCAATTGTTCTCAGGTCTCTCAAAAAATGCTTAGAGGGATTTAAGATTTTTGTCTTTTGGAACAATCTGGGTTTCTGTTAAGACCATCAGCTCTCCCAAGGGGGCGTTACATTATGGGTGTGGTATTAGAGGAGAAGCTGTCAACAACATAATAAGAGAAATAGCCATGGATTTGGATGCTGAGGGGTCATAGGATCACAGAGATGGAAGGCACATTAGACATCATCTAATCCAGCCCCTTCTCTCTCCCTTTTTTTCCCAAAGAAGAAACAGAGGACCAGAATGGTAAAGTGACTTACTAGTAATTTAGCAAATCTGGAGTTTGAATTCAAACTCCTTTATATCTCTGAGTTTTCAGTTTCCTCATCGGTAGAATGAGGGTGTCAGATGAGGTGACTGCCAAGATTCTTTCCATTTTTAAAGAGAAACATCACTTCCAAGGCCATCAGGGGCTTGGAAGCTTCTCAGATAAGGAGTAACTTTCCAGAAGAGGCTTTGAAATGGCTCTGGTCAGTGGGGTGCGATCACTTAGGGCCTAATGCTTACTCTTTGACGTTGAGGTTCATAACTTGTTGGTGCACTTGAACTCTCCACCTTGCTGGGACAGCTGAAAATACAAGCAAGCCACTTAGTTATTCCCTTACTCCCACCCCATGTCTTGCAAAGAGGCTGCACTGCTTTGGCATAAAGCTTTGCTCCTTGGATCAATGCCTGAGCTCATCCCATGGGGCCACTCCTAACACACTTTAGCAGTTATGAAGAGACTTTTTTTTAACAGAAGTACCTCAAGTGTCTGTCTTACAATGCCTAAGACTATTACCATGTAGATCTAGAAAATGCCAAGAGTGGAGAATTTTTCTGAATCTACTAAGAGTCTAGACCAATACTCTTGAACCGACCTGCTCAGGTTTCTACTTGGATTGCCAAGCCTCCTAATTGGCCTCCTTGCATCAGTCTCCCCTTTCTGGAATCCACCCTCCACAACGCTATCAGATTGATATTCCTGAAGTCTAACCATGTAACTCCCAGCTCAAGAAATTTCAGTGACACCCCTTTGCCTTGAGGATAAAGAAAAAAAATTCCTGTGTGTGATTTAAAACCCTTCACACTCTGGCTTCAATTTCTTGTTTAAAATTTAATTTCAGTTAAGTAAACATGGGATAAATACCTAGTGGGGCATTAGCTGAGGAGATCAGGAAAGGCCTCTTGAAGGAAGTGATACTTTAGCTGAACTTTGAAGTCAGTTATGGATTGTAAGAGGCAAAGATGAAGAGGAAGTGCCTACTGGACATGAGGGACATTCTGGGCAAGGCATGAAGGCAAGCGATGGATATTGTGTATAGGGAAAAACAAGTTGGCTCTTCTGTCTGGATCATAGTGTGTATTGTGCTGGGGAAGAGTAATGGGAGAGTAAGGAAAATAGGTCTGGAAAGAAAACTCAACAACTAGAACATAAGCTCCTTGAGGGTAGGGACTTTTTGTTTTTTGTATTCCCAGCATCTAGTACAATGCTTGAAACATGGTAGGCACTGAAAAAATACTCTGTAATTATTTGACTGATTCAGCTAGAAGTCTGCCTTAACTGGGCATCTAAGGGCTGAAGAAAAAATAATATTCATTGGAAAGCCAGTGAAGAGGTTACCCATAGAGAGGGTTAGGGTTGCTCTGGAGACCCCAAAATACCAACACACTGGGTCCTGCCAAATGAATTGGACTCAAGTCTTCTTTCAGCCAAAGTAAAGCAAAGTTTATTAAAGGTTTGCCATAATGGGTAAACTCTTAAGAAGCCTACTAGATATCTGTGATGCTTGCATTGGGCAAGTGGGCCAAAATAATCTGACAACAGAGTGAGTCTGTGCTAGATAATTCTTAGCTCCTTCATGGAGGCAAGATGAGTCTTACATAAAGGTTGTGGGAGGGTTTAGAGGTGGTCTAGAGGAGGAGTTGGGGGGGGGGAATCTTCAGGAGGAGTCAAATGAGGTCAGACTCCAGTAATGAGATTAAGGGTGGGAAGTAACTGGAGGCCACCTGGAGAAGACAGACAGTGGAGGGCTAGGCTAGTTTAAGGGTGTATAGATGTTTTGGGAGGATCAGGGGTGGGGGCAGCTAGACCATGAAGGGCTAGGATAGAAACAGAGATTTGGGCCAAGCTGTAAAGAAAGGCTTATGGCCTCAGGTAAATGTCTTATGTGGGAAGATTCAAGGAGAGCTCAAGGGGGTTTACAGAACCTGTACCTCATCAGAAACAAAATTCCTCCCATCTTTTCCCACAAGGATTGAGCTTGGCAACTAAGGAGTATAAAAAAGTTTAGGTCCTACCAAATCTCTTTAAGTGAAATGACTTTAATGCCAGATTTCCAGTGGTACTCATATTTCCACCACTGAGGCATCCTTACGTTCTCTTTTCACAAGCTGTTATAACCAAAAAATTCATCACCCACTATTACCAAACTCCTCAAAATTTAATGAGATTTGTCACAGAATGATAGAATTAGAACTAGAAAGGACCTTCAAGGCCAGCTAGTCCAATCTCCTCATTTCGCTGGCAAGAAAATTCAGACTGAAAAAGGTTAAATGACTCACCCAAGGTCACACTAATAACAAGCAGAAGAGACAGGATTTGAACCTGGGTCCTCTATCTCCAATGTGAGTATTCATTCCATCACAACCTGCTACTTCCCTATCAACAGCTCTTCTCAGAGTCCCAGTTGTTTGTCCTTTGTTCTCAAAGATGGTCAATGACATCAGGAAGGCCATGTCATGACTTGCAAGTGAATTGGATTTAAGTGAGGCTGGGCTGTGCAGTCAGCAGCCTCACTCCTCAGGAGTCATTTGGGTCCAGTGGCAAGACATAGGTCAGGACAACCAGAGATGGTCCTGGATGCAGTGGGAGACCTTGGCCTTTTTTTCTCCAGGTCTCAGCTTGTCCACTCAGTCATTCACTGGGGTCATGCTGAAAGCCCAAGATATGGCTGTGTAGATGGAGAATTGGACTTTGGAGTTAGGAAGACATGAGTAAAAAATCCTGTTTCGAGCAATTATTAGTTATGTGACCCCTGGCAACTCCTTTAACCTCTCTCAGGTTTTTTTCTTATCTGTAAAATGGGTATAATAGCACATTCCACACTGGGTAATTGGGAGACTTAAGAGATAATTTATGTAAAGTCCTTTGTAAACCTTAAATTGCAAAGAGTAAGGAATTTTTAAGGATGAAGTTTACACTCTAATAATGGGAGGGAGAGGGGAAGAGGAATAGATAATACAGGCCTCTAAGAACTGTTGTTAGGAGAGGATGTGGAGTCAAAAAAGTTTGGAAAACTTGATAGCAATTTTTGTTATGCTTTGATGGCCTTATAAGAAGGAAAGAAAGATGTGTGGGGAGGGAGGATATACTAGGGAAGAAGTGGGGAGGAATTGGACAGGGGGCTCAGATACTCAGCACCACACCCAGAAATAACTGGCCGTGTAACCTTGAGCAAGTTACTTAACCCCAATTGCTTAAAAAAAAAAACTACACAGTGAAAAAACAAAATTTCCACATTTATTAAACAAATTCAAACTTTTATTTACATTTAAGATTAGAAAAGAAACAAATTTTCCTGTATCTTTCATGAACAAGCAAGGGAAAAACTTGCAGAAGTCTATCAACAGTAGTTGGAGAAAAACAGAAAAGGTAGATTACCCAAACAGAGCATGCTGACATCAATAATTCAATTTGCTAATTCCCATGAAAATGAGAAAAACATCAGTGCTTTGGCCTCAAAAAAACTGCAGGAATTAATCTTTCAAAATGAACCTAGTCATGAGGACAAAACGGGCTTAGTGTGACTTTCACAATTTGAGTTAATTCTTAACCAGACTTTACAGTTGTTAAGGTCAGATCAGGCCCGACCTTTCAACATGCACTTCTTTTTGGAACAGTTTCACCCAAAATGCATCAGGGAAAGGGAAAATACTTGAGGTAGCCTTGTGCCCCCAAGGAATAAATCATTCTACTTCAGTCTGGGGTCCTCTCCTATCTGAAGCCTTTGTCAGCTTGAAGGTGGCAGTTGTCAACAAAATACCATTAGTTTACTTCAGTGAATGACACCACACATAACCTTGCTCTCCCCTCCCAAGTTTTTATTCTTTTGAATTCTCCTGAATATATTAGACACTCAAAGTGATTGACTTGTATCTCTAAACCTAGTTTCATTGACAGACAGAAAAAAAAGGGAAAAGAGATGGGCTTGGAAAGAAGCAAGACTGATGGGGATTCTCTAATAATCTTATTGGTATGAAAATTAATAACCTGGGCTGGTTTCCTTTCATCATTTTGGCTAAAACTTGACCATTTAACAACACTTTCAATGCTGGTTTCATGTTGTGCATAGGTATTCAGGCCAAGCTTTGTCTTAAACATGAATATATTAATATTAATGCTTCAGAATTTGAAAAAAAAATCGTTACACTGCAATCAAGCTCCCCCTCTAGCCTTTCCTTTCTCATTGTCGTTTTTTTTTTTAATCCTACTTCTTCCTCTCATTAAGGCTGCCATTAAATTGGAATTGATCAGAAAAACCTGAAAGTTGAGGCCTCCACCTGGTGTTTAGAGACCCACTTTAGTATAAAATAACATTTTTTAAAATTATTTTGTTACATGTATTTTTAGTCTTATTGCTGCCAATAGGTTATTCCTGGGCATGTGTGAGGCCCATGGTAAATCCGACAGTGTTCCCATACCAAAATGATTACTTAGATAAAATCAAGGCAAAATAAAGTTATAGCTTTTTAAGTACTAACTTTGAATGTGTTTGTCTGTGTGTGTGTGTGTGTGTGTGTGTACATATATATATATATATGTATATACATATACATATATATATATATACACACACACATAAAATTCAGGTTTGGGGTTGTTTTTCTTAAAAGAACCAACTTGTAATATCACTTTCTGCTATCTTCCTTCAAGAATTCTAAATTCTGGCTCCTAATAATAAAGCCAAACTCTTTACTCTTAACTTCCCTTTTGCCATCAATCTCATTACTTTCTTTCACTTCTCTATTATCTCTCTCATTTTTCTTCTCTCCTTTGCTCTTCTCTTCGTTCTCTGTCTTTCCTCTACTTCCTTGTTACTTTCTTCAATTCACCCATTTCCAGAATGGAAAGCCTAGAATCCCCTTGTTTTAACTCCCCTGCCCCAGCCCCAGCTTGTTCCCCATCCAAACTCCCTCAGTCTTTTAGCTTGTACTTTCCTACCTACAACAGAGAGTAAAAACAAGAGACTTCTAGTAGAAATGGTGGAAGGAGGGCTGGTCAGAAAGGAGACTTAGCACCCCTGTAGGGCATTTCATCTGCAATGGATGACAAATAGGATCTCTTTCTACTTTGGCCATGCCAGCCTTAAACTAGCTGGGCTAGTCTGGTAAAACGCCCAGAGCAGACCTTCAGATCAAACAAGGAGCTGGTCAAACAACAGGTGACCTTCTGGAAACCTCCAGGCTTTGTTTGGATCTTACCTTTCTCATTTATTCAATGGCAATAGCCCTTTCAAGCCAAAAGAGATAGACTTAAGTCTATTACAGGCATTTCTTAAATTTGAAATGATAATCTCAAATTTATTGATCAGACACTTCTTCAAAATTCATAGTCTCCTCCTGATTTCGTTTTTTGTTTTTCCACAAAGGTAACTAAGCTTCAAGCAACAGAAAAACCAGAAGACAAAAGAAGTCAGTCCTCCAAAAGAGGGCAGCGGTGGAGATGCATTGCACAGGAAGTTCTGGGACGATAGGATTCTAGGTGTTTGGTAAAAGTTGTACATCAAACTCAAGATTCACCCTGGGAAAGGATCACCAAACGTCCATTTCTAAGCCAAAATTTCCCCCCATCTTAATTCACTGGAAGCCTCCTTCCTATTAAGTCCACTCGCCTGAACTGTGCCTTTCTTGTGGCTCTCCTTCAGGCTGGAAAGCCACAGACTCAGGATTTAACAAACTAATTTTTCTATAACTGAGAATCTTGTCTGAGAGAAATCTCAACTCATTCTTTTGTGCATGCTTCCCTTTGACCAGGATTCCATTGATGGAAGGACATTCCAAAGATGAAAAGCACCAGAAAGCAGGGAAGGCACTGATTCATTAAGACCTTCTCCACCTCCACAAGAAAAGACAGGTTTTGTTTTTTTTTCCTATATAGTCCCAAGTAGTTTCTGGGTCAAAGTCCATGATGCTTGTTTCATTGTGTTCCCAGGGTATCAGGGTCATCGTTCTCCCACAGGACACTGCCTTGGTTAGCGAACCAAGGAAGTGAGGGTGGCTGCCGCTGTAAAGGGTGATGAGTAAGCCGTGGCAAGTCCTTGCAGACCAATGACAAAGTACCGGCATCCTTTGGTGATCACTTTCCCAACATTCTGTTTTTAGAAAAAGAGAAAAATTATCAGTCAGTATGTAAAATGGTGATGCAGTGGATAGAGTGCAACCCTACAGCCAGGAGGCTCCAAGTTCAAATCCAGGCTCAGACACTTACTAGCTATATGACCATGGGCAAGTCACTTGACCATTTGCCTCAGTTTCCTCATTTGTAAAATGATCTGGAGAAGGAAATGGCAAACCACTCCATTATCACTGGAAAAAAAAAAGCCCCTAAAACCCCAAATGATGGGATCACAAAGAGTTGGACACAACTAAATAACAAACTATTCAAATATTCCTCAAGAGTAAAGGGGGAATAAATTTATTCACTGTCCTTTATTGCTGTAAAAAAGTCAATCCGGGGGGCGGCTAGGGTGCACAATGAGTAGAGCACCAGCCCTGGAGTCAGGAGGACCTGCATTCCAAACCGTCCTCAGACTTTTGACATACACACACACACACACAAAAACCTAGCCATATGACCCTGGGCAAGTCACTTAACCCCAAGTGCCCTACCCTCCCCCCCTACAAAAGAGCAAAAAGAAAAGAAAAGAAAAAGTCAATCCCTGGGGGGCGGCTAGTTGGCACAGTGAATAGAGCACCAGCCCTGGGGTCAGAAGGACCTGAGTTCAAATCGGGCCTCAGACACTTAACACAAAAACTAGCCATGTGACCTTGGGCAAGTCACTTAACTCCAATTGTCCTCCAAAAAGCAAAAAAAAAAAAAAAATCAATCCCAGAGGAATCAATACTAATGGGCCTGGGACAGAGATGAACTAGTTAATATTCTGGCTGCCTGACACTAGGTTAGTCACTTTATCTGAGTTTCATTTTCTATATCCATAAAATGGGTGTAATGACACTTATAATCATTCCGAAGCCCTGTAGTAACCATAAAGTGCTGATATAGACAATAACTCCCCTCTCTCTCCCTCTCTCATATTCAGATTGATCTGTGACCTCATCAGTTCCCAAGTTTCCCCCAACAATGCAGATTACAACTCATACCTCCCCATCCTGTGTGACTTTCATCTTTGTCCTCCCAAAGTCCCCCACTGGTGACCACCCAATGTGCCAGAGGGGCTCCCTCACTTTCCCACAACACTGAGAAGGTACCAGAGGAGCACTCTGACCATCTCTACCCATCATCTTCACTCTCACTGTTGCCAGCCCCCCTCTTCCTGTCCTTAATTCTTTGACATCTTTTACTCTCTGGTTATTTATTGTGGCCTGTTCACATTCACCATGCAATTTTCCCATTACCTTTTGCCTCAGTTGCTTAGTCTAATAAATTGCAAAGCATTTCTTAAGAATTTACTATGGGCCGGGCACTGTGCTAGGCACTGGTGTTCCAAGTGTCAATGGAGATAAATGGCTTGAATTGAAAAAAAAAAAATGAGGCTTTGCTATTATGGAAGCTTGGGGTCAGTAAAAATACTTTGCATTTTTCAAAAGCAATCCAATTCAACCCACTCTTTCCTTCTTTATAAACTCTAGGCATAGCTCATTGAATTTATCTACATTGTGTCCCAGAAAGGGGCTACAGAAACCAGCCAGAATCTGCACCTAGCCCCGTTAAATTATTAAACTTTATTTACACCTCAGAAACCAATAGATACCACAAATCCCGCAGATACTACAAATCCGGGATTGATCCGGGATTGTAGTATTGTTCTGCTGATTGACTAAATTTAGGAAAGTGATAGTGATGCAGATTAAAATTTACAAGTGAGTGTGCATACTCCCTGCAGGCCGGTTAAGCTTTTCCTAGCACTTCCCAGTTTTACTCTATAAACATTGCTTGAGCTCAGCAGGAGGGCAGTAGAAGACCCAGGGAAGGACACCAGGGACCTGGCCACAGTAGGCTAATGATAATAAGAATAATTGGCATTTCTGTAGAACTTTAAGGTCTGCAGAGTGTTTTGAAGCCATTATCTCAAGGGAACCTCTTGACCCTCAGTCCCATATATGCATTCTGTTAGGCCGGTCAGTTTGTTGTTGTTCAGTCACTCCTACTCTTTGTGACCCCGTTTGGGGTTTTCTTGGCAAATATACTGGAGTGGTTTTGCCATTTCCTTCTTCAGCTCATTTTACAGATGAGAAAACTGAGGCAAACAGTCAAGTGACTTGCCCAGGGTCACACAGTGAGGACATCTATGAGGTCACACTTGAACTCAGACCTTTTTTTTTTTTTTGCCTTTTGGAGGGCAATTGGGGTTAAGTAACTTGCCCAAGGTTACACGGCTAGTTTTTTTTGTGTGTGGGTGTTAAGTGTCTGAGGCCGGGAATCGAACTCTGATCCTCCTGACTCCAGGCCGCTTTACTCACTGTGCCACCTAGCCGCCCCCTAGTCTGCCTGATTCTTAATTCAGTGCTCTATCCTCTGCACCACCCAGCTGCCTCAGACTTTCACACTTAATAAAACATTTGTTGACCTCACCTGCCTAGAACAAGCTTGACATAAAGTGCTTGACAAGACCATTCAAATGGAGTCAATTTAAGGGTATTCAAGGATGAAAATGGAAAGAATTTAGCCAGAACTAGAGAAGGAAAGCTAGGCCTAGGGCGTGATGTGTATGAGTGTGTGTAATGTAGAACGCTATTTAAACATTACTCTTTACAAACATACATATTTGTAATGACAGGAAATTTCAGGGTCCATAATGTTTATCCTTTTCCATCCATATACTCTATGGAGCATTATTCTATGATTGGGCTCTATTTAAAGCAAAAGTGACTTAAGAATTCACCATTTGGGATTGTTTTCTTCCCCTTCCCCAATCCCCACCCCACTCCCCTGCCCCCATTTTGAGCTCCCACTATTACTTGAGTTACATCCTAACTAATTTTTTTTTAAAGTGACCCACATCCCTAGGGAATTCCTTCTGGCCCCTGGGGCAGACAACAGGGAAGTACTAATGTAAACACAGCACCCAGACAGGAAAACTGAACAAAGCCGGTTCAGGGTAATCATATTTGTCGGGATCTCCTAATTTCCTCTGCACTTCAAAGAAGCTAGAAAATGTTAGGGTGCTCAGAGATTGGGGAAAATGGTCTCACACTTCTGATCTGTATTGGGAACTCTCCATCTCTCCCCCTCTCTGTCTCTCTTTCTGTCTCTCTCTGGTTTCAGCTATGGCCCTTGGAACCCAAAGTACTTCACCCAGTCATCACACCTTAAATCCAGCACTCATTGGACACTTCCATTTTACAGATGAAAAAACTGAGTTCAGGAGCTACTACTATAGCACACAGTCACACTATCCTAGAGGTTCTTGACTAAGCCTTTCTACTAGCAAGGAATTTAGACTTTTCTGTACCCTTCCTCCTCCTTTATCCTCCCCTTCCACCCACCCCATTTTTGTAGGTGAGAGAAATATCTCTTCACTGAATATTGAGTGTGTGTGTTTGTCTGTCTGTGCATGTGAACTTGATTGGTCTAAAAGTCATTTTTGGTTGATGACACAGAGTTAATCATGAATCTGAGACTAAAATTCAGGTCTTCTCAGTGGATTTGGAATAAAAATACTTGGCTGAGAATTTTAACTCTGTTATTTACGTGCTACCTATGTGACCTTGGGAAAATCACTTCTCTGCAAAATTAGGGACTAAAAATAGTTCATCTCAAAGCTTTCTCACATCTTTCCAGGTCTAAATCCTATGATCCACCTCCCCTTACTTTTCTTCTCCCCACCAATTGTTCAGAAAATCCTTTCATGGTGAATCTCTTAAAGGGAATGCTATATTTCCTTATAAGAACCAACAAATATCACATTCCAAGGCACTTTTAAGCACACATCTAAATAACTAACAAAACTTGTCTGAAGCTGTATACCTCAATGGCTACACATGCTCTGATTTTCTGATCTTGCCTTCAACTATTTCAAGAAACCATAAGTTGAGAACTGGGAGAGACCTTAGAGTCATTCTGCAGATGAGGAAACTGAGGCTTTATGGAGAGGAAATGATTTTCCCAAGGTCATATGTAGTTAAACTAACAGCTGAGCTAGTATTCAAATTCAGGTCTACCAATCCCAAATGCAACACTCTTTCTATTACCCCACAATGCCTTTTGAGTACCCTGCAGAGACTTAGCAAGGTTTGTATTAGCTATTTCCATGAAACCTTCCCCTATTACCATGGTTACTACTGATACCTTTCCCCTCCTTCCTGACCCAAACTGGGTCCCAAAGAGTCACACATGACTGAAATGATTGAACAAGTAAGGGTAGGGTGGAAAAGGAGAATGGTATGGAGATATACATTTTTGGAATGCTCTTGCAGAGCTTACAGGAGACATTTTACATGTGAAGCATGAAAAACAATTTTTAAATTTTATGATTTTTTTTTTGCAAAGCAATCAGGGTTAAGTGACTTGCCCAGGGTCACACAGCCAGTTAAGTGTCTGAGAACAGATTTGATCTCAGGTTCTCCTGACTACAGGGTCAATACTCTGTCTACTATTCCACCTAGCTGCCCCCCAAATTTTTTAAAATACAGAAAAGCAGAGAGAAATCCTTTTTAATGCTGAGCTACTAAAATCAAAGATGGGTTATATTTATTTCCTTAAAAATTTTTGGTGACATTTATGTCATCTATATGCTTGGCTTATTATCTCCTAAGAAGGATTTATCATTTCATCTTTACCACTACCAAAAATACCACTAAAATAACTCATTTATTGGAGTGATGTCAAAACATAGCTTTGAGATACATGAAAAAAAGACATATAAAATATCTATCTGCCAAGGTTTATCTCAATGTCATCCAGAGAGGACAGCTTTTCAGTTTTAGGATCAAAGTGAGAGGGACTCATTCTCACCAATACTGTTTTCCTGGGAATAGAGTTTGTGTGAGTTGGGAGCGGAGTGGGTGGGGAATAGGCAAGGCTGTCAGTTTATTCTTTTTTAGTGAGAGGGCAGGTGAAACTCAGTATTATTTTTATTCACTATGACCTTGGAGGGAGAAATTAATAAAACGAATAGGAAGAAATTCTCCCCAAACTAGGAATGATTAGAAGGAAGTTTCCCAGTACAAATAGTCAAAAACTTGACTTAGGGCCAGAGTAGGCTTCACAATATGAGAAAAATGATATGTTCTATAGAAGCATGGTGGAATAATGGGGCAGAAAGGGATGGGGGCCCTTGCCCCCAAAGAATACAGCTGGAACTGTTACTCCCTCCCCACCCTGCCAGGTACAATTTGAAAACTAGATCTGACTTTATGGGAAAAGAAGAGGCAAGAAAAAGCTTATCTCCACAAAAATGACTTTAAACAGCCTTGGGAAGAAAATAAAATACCAGGCATTTTTTTTCTTCTGAAAGTATGTGATAATCTATAACCTATAACAAATTGTTTACTGTCTCAGAGAGAACAGGTGAGGGAGAAAGAAAATTTTGTACTCAAGTTTTTAAAAAATGTCTTTACATGTAACTGGGGGAAATTTTTTTTTTTAATAAAGCAATTGGGGTTAAGTAACTTGCTCAAGGTTACATGGCCAGTTATTTCTGGGTGTAGTGCTGAGTATCTGAGCCCGGATTTGATCCCCAGGTCATCCCGACACTGGAGCCAGTGCTCTTACTCGCTGTGCTACCTGACCGCCCCAGGATAAAATTTTTTTTTAAAGAAAATATGTAATATAAGGATTTCTTTCATTTACAGTATGGATTCTATAGAGGTTCCTTCCAACTTGAAGTTCTAAGTCGGTATGTGATGATGAACCAGCAGTCCATGAGAAAAGCATGGGCTGAGCCTGAGTTTGGCCTCGTAGGATACCAGAGAGGATCTGCAACTGGTATAAAAAAAATCCACCAAGAAGTGAATTTTTTTCCATCTACGAAAACAAATACCATATTTTTAAAAGTCATAAAAGACAATGATTATCAAACTAGCAAACCCATTTAGAGGGGCTAGTCATCTGCTAGTTGCCTCCAGACAAGCTCAGATACTCTGTGTTTAGTTATTGAGGTCCAGTGAGGAGGCTTCAAGCTGTTGGGGGTTAACTCTTTCTGAGGTTTCAGCTCTTGACTTCTCAGTAGAAACAGTAATTCAATTAAACTGCCCTTTCCTCTCTTACACTGATTTCCATTTGAGTGGAATAACAGAAATAAAAGTCTAGGAAATCCACGTCTCCTTAACCACAGCAATGGGGAAATCTGGTGTAAATGGAGGAAAGCTACCACCAATAGCCAACAGAATGGAAAGATTCAAGGTGTCCGTCAGTCTGGTACAATCTGAGCACAAGCAGAAGAGTCAGAGAGGAGAAGGTCATTTCTGTTTCCTGTTAGTCGATAAATAACCAGTTAACCCCTTTATGGGGGGAATTTCCCCATTCTATTTCAAAAGGGTAAACAGCTCGAAAGAGAGAATGATATAAGTTCTCTAATCACCACTACCCCAAAACAGACAAAATGAAAAAGACTTGATTTTAATCCTGTGAGGCAGGTCACAGGACTTTATAGCTGGAAGGGGTTTCACAATTGGTCAGGGACCAACTTCCCTCTTCCCTTACAGCTGAGGAAACTTAGGGTCAGAATCACATGGACAGTCTCTCTCCAAGGCCAGTGCTTTCCACCTCACTGCAGCTGCCTGAGTTGAGGTGCTATAGGTATTATTTCCATTTTACCAATGAAAAATCTGAGACTCAGAACTGTCTAATATCACATAGCTAATAAAGGATGGAATCCGGACATGGTCCTCAATCTTCTGGCTCAAAATCCCATGGTCTTTATACTTCATCAAAGCTGCTACTCAGGGGCTCTGGATTGCTCACATTCCCTTTATACTTAATTACTTTATTTAATTAAAATTTGGATACCTCTGCTTTAGCCCCTGTCTTCCCCAGCCCACCAGTTATAAACTCAGCATTTTCAAAAGAACAGCTGGGAAAGACTTTCTGTTTTATGTTATACTCTTGTCCTTCTTACCCTAAACTGGATATTATTAAACAGCAGACAGAAAATGAAGCTCATTTTCCACATAGGGCTTCCTTTAGGGGGGTTAAAGATCAATTACCAAATGTTCCATGACATTCAACAAGCATTTATTGAGTACTGAACAACAACCACAAAAATGCAACATAATAATTAGTTATACAGGATCCTTGAAAGTTCTTAGTGAGGTTTTAAGGTACTAAAGCTAAAAAACTACTAAAACTTTTGAGACACCCTGTATAATTATAAAATAAAGTTTGATGATGATAATAATGAAGAAACATTACTTTCTGCTCTGTGGCTATACCCTAAGGATCATGGAACCTTTCTATCTGACTTAACAACTTAAACTTTCTCTATGTGTTAGCTCCTCCATTGGAATGTGAACCTGCTAGAGAGCATAGACCAATTTCCCCTTTTCTCTTTTTAGTCTCACAGTAGATAATACATTGTACATAGTAAGAACCTGATAAATACTTTTTGAATTCATTCATTCATTCCTTATTAGACAAAGCCTTATTCTGTTGAACTGGATGAGCTGGTGACAGAAGGAGAATTTTAAATTTTAAATTCACTTCCTAAATGGGTCGAATTGAGATTCACCAACACTTAAGAGGTTATAGAGTTCTGCTCTCATAGAGGCAGTGTGGTATAGGAGACAGCACTCTGGAGCCAGGGTTTGGGAGGCCTCACTTCAGGTTTTGCTTATATAACCATAGGCACGTTCATGGGCCTTCTTTTCTCATCTGTAAAATGGGAATGATCATAGTATTATCACAAGGTTGTTCTAAGAATTAAACAATTAAATATATAAAGGGCTTTGTGAGCCTTAAAGCCTTATATAAATGTCACTATGATTATAGAGGTCAGGTCATGGCCCTGAGCAGGGAGGAGGAGAGAATTTGTCAAAATATCACAGTGGTTAGAACTGTAAGAAGTCCTAGAGGTTATTTAATCCAATCCCCTTGTTTTACTGATAAAGAAAATGACATCCATAGAGCACCGGCCCTGGAGTCAGGAGGACCTGAGTTCAAATCCAGCTTCAGCCACTTAACAACTTACTAGCTGTGTGACCTTAGGTGAGTCACTTAATCCCAATTGCCCTGCCTTCCCCCCTCTAAAAAAAAAAGCAAAAACAAAGAAAATTAAATCCAAAGAAATGAACTGATTTTACCAAAGATTCAGTTATTTAAGAGTAACTAACTTGACCAAGTTCTTGGTAGAGCATTGAATATGTGAACTTAGATATGGAATTCCCAATACTTTTCTTCATGAGCCCTTAGAAACTGTGTTATTATAGCCATTCCTTAAAAAGACAGAGATTCCCTTCCCCCATCTATGTCTATTTCTTATTGTAGATCAATTAGCTTTCCTTTAAGCAGTCATAGTATGCCATTCCATGCATATTTATTTAGTATAAATATTATTCTATTATTTAAGCATAATGTAATTTCTCTGCTTTTAGGAAATATGTATTTGATCACTATTTTAGACCTTTCAAGTTGTTCAAATTTATTTACCCTCTAAGTTTCCCTTATCTTCTGAACTTGCACTTTGAACATGCCACCAAGCTCTGGATTTCTCAATAGGAAGTCAGAAGGCATTGATTCTATTAAAGGTTCATTTTTCTCCCTAGAGAAATGTTAGTTATGTAGAATTGGTGGATAAGTGGCAAGCTTGAGAGTACTGAGTTTTGGGGCAGTTAGGTTGAGCATCGAATAGAGCACCAGCCTTGGAGTTAGGAAGACCTGAGTTCAAATTCAGTCTCAGACACTTGACACTTAATTAGCTGTGTGACCCTGGGCAAGTTGCTTAACCCCAACTGCCTTGCCTTCCCACTTCCAAAAAATAAAAAGTGCTGAGTTTGCAGTCAGGAAACTCAAGTTCAAATCTGAACTCAGACATTCACCAGGTGTGTGACCCTGGACAAGTCACTTAACCTCTGTCTTAGTTTTCTAATCTGTAAAATGGAAATAATGGCACTTGCCTCCAAGGGTTGTTGTGAGAACAAAATGTGACAATGTATTTAATGTGCTATGAAAATTTTTAAAACATTATATATAAGTACTATGATGGTGATGATGATGCTCAGCTTTGCAAAACAAGTCATTCTTGGTTGTAATTTTCTTTCTGGTATGCCATGTTCCAAGCTTTCTTTTCCTTTTAAATTTTTATTGCATAATCTCATGTGATCCTGACTGTAGATTCTCAGTATGTGATCTCTTTAGATCTAACTACCTGAAGTAATTTTTCTTTGACCTAGATGGTCTGAAATTTAGTGATCATATAATTAATTTGATGCTTCTTTCAGATGGTGATGTTTCTCTTTTGTTGATTTTCAATTTGTCCTCTGGTTCCAGTAGTTCCAGGCAATTTTCTCAAAATATGTATCCAGTTTTTTTTTGTTTGTTTTATACTGGTTTTCAGAGAGACCAATGATTCTTAAATTACCTCTCCTATTTTAGAGAAGACCTGTTTTCCAGCCATTTCTTATCTCATTTGACCTTCACAACAGATCTGGAAGGTAGGTGCTATTATTATCCCCATTTTACAGATGAGGAGACTGAGGAAAACAGGTTAAGTGACTTGCCTAGGGTCACATAGCTAGCAAGTATCTGAGGCTGGATTTGAACTCAGGTCTTCCTGACTCCAAACTTAGCTGCCATTTGAGATCAGGGAACAAGGGCACTCCATCTTAGCCATTCAATAGAAACTGAGGGGCAGCTAGGTGGCACAGTGGATAGAGTTATGGGCCTGGAGTCAGGAAGACTCATCTTCCTGAGTTCAAATCTGACCTAACACTTACTAGCTGCGTGACCCTGAGCAAGTCTGTTTGCCTCAGTTTCCTCATCTGTCAAATGAGCTGGAGAAGGAAATGGCAAACCACTCCAGTATCTCTGCCAAGAAAATCCTAAATGGGATCACAGGGAGTAGCAGATGACTGAAATACGACTGAACAACACCTCCCTTCCTCCCCCCCCCCCAGTAGAATATGAGCTCCTTAGGGAGTGGTTGCTTTTAATTTGTCTCTTTATATCCTGGCACTTTGCACAGGGTAGGCACTTAATAAGTATTTGTTGAATTAGATTAAAAGTCTATATCTCTTTTCATTTCATTTTTTTAATTCCCACTGTCTTGCAATGTCAGGAACGTAGTCTACATTTAAATGATTGTTGACTTTAATTGAAATCTATCACTCTTTTCATCACTGCAGCATAGGATAGAATGAGTGGAATATGGGGGTGGGGAATGTTGACTAGGGAAGGCATTGCAAGGGCTTATTCATTTATTTTGACTCATTTGTCATACTCACAAAGATTTTTCACACCAGAGCTTGTGTACTAGAGCAATAGTCAACCACATTTATTTTCTTTAAATAGTAGCAGGAAGAGATTTGGACATAAACTGAAAATTTGACTGATGAAAAAAGTTGTTATTATCCTTCCTTGCTCTGTTTTAGTGAATTGTTTTTAAAAGCATCTTTTTTTTCCTAGTAAATCTCTCACCAGTTTGACTCAAGTGATATGAAAACAAAATCTCAGAGCAATTAGAAGAGCTCACAATTATAGCCCTGACATTACTATGTAAAAGCAATCTCTACATGGGAGACAGTGTGACATTGGAAAAACTGCTGGATTTGGAAACTGAGCACATGAATTTTCCTGGGAGCTCTGTCACTACCTGTATAATCTTAGGCAAATCATGTAACCACCCTGGGCCTCAGGTTCCTCATCTGTAAAATGAGGTGGTTGTACTATATGACCTCTAAGATCCTTTCTAGCTTTCAGTCTATGATCTCTGAGTCTATGATCCAGTCCTGTCCTCCCAAATTAAGACCACATTTACTTCTAGATCAGATGGTACACAATTGATAGAACCATGAAACAGGAGCTAACATAGGTATACCAGAAAGGTGAAAGGATATTGCTGAAAGCAATGTGGTTGTTTGGATTAGATATTGACTGTGAGGCCCACATTAAATATTCTGCTCCTGACTCACCAACCTCTTCCTCTTCCTCACCAACAGCCTTCTCATCCTGAAGATGCTCCCATACTATGGGTTCCACTCCTCCCTACCAACACTCCCCTTCACAGCTCCCTTTAATGTGTTGGCTTCGCCCATTAGAATGTGAACCTCTGGAGGAGTCTTTTTTTTTTTTTTTGGCTTGTATTCATAACCCTAATGTTTACCATAGTCCCAGGCACATAGTAAATGCTCAATCTATCTATTTGGTGGAAGCAAGCTTCTATATGTAGAGAGTGGTAAAAACAGAAACTTTGTCACTATAGTGTGAAAGACATGGCATTTCTCTTGTAGGAAAAGAGAACAAGGTAGATATTCTTTCTTCCTCCAAAGAGGGGACAAAGGCTTATCCATATTCACTGTTTTATTATCACACTTGTTGAAAGTCAGTAAGAATAATTGAAGAAGTTGGAAATTTGCCTTCTATTCTGAGTCACTAAAAGGTGATTTAAAAAAAAAATATCAGCTTCCCTATGATAGGCATTGAATGTAGTATGGCAGACAGAGGCCTCGGATCAAATTCTGACTTATTACTTACCAGCTTCACAACAAAGGCACCTAGGTGGCTCAGATCACTGGACCAGAGTCAGGAAGACCCGAGTTCAAAAAAGATCTCAAACACTTACTAGCTGTGTGACCCTGAGGAAGTCACATAACCTCTGTTTGCATTAATCTTCTTAAGAAGGCAATGGCAACCCACTCCAGTATCTTTGCCAAGACAACCCAATGGGCAGGCAGTAGGGTCCACAGGGTCATGAAGAGTTGGACCCAACTGAACAACAAGCTTCATGATACTGGACAAATCACTTAACTTCCCAGGCCTCAGTTTCCAGAAAAAGATAACACTATCTAAAACTATACTATCTAAACTACTTATGTCTAACTCATACTTGGGAGTCCAGAAGATTTGGGTTCAAATTCTGAATGAGGTGGACAAGTAATTTAATCTCAGTCTCAGTAAAGTATTTTGTAAACTTGAAAAGTGCAACATCAGAAAAGGGGAAGGAAAGAGGAATTGATCAAGTGCTAGGCATTGTAATAAGTACTTTACAAGCATAATCTCATCTGATCCTCACAACAACCTAAGGATAAATACTATTATCTCCATTTTACAGTTAAGGAAACTAAAGTGACTAGTCCAGGGGACATTGCAAATAAGTGTCTGAGATTGATTCTGGGCTCAGGTTTTCTGTCTCCTGCCCCATCTCTATGCTGCCTCATTGTTATCAGTTGTTATTTTAATGGCTAACTTTATGATCCTGGGGTTCTAAGCTCGGGGAATAGTGACTGGACCTATGATTTCATAAGGCACTCCTGGATGGGAAAACTCCCTCTGTCACTGTGGGATGGGATCTTCTTCAAAACTTAAGAGTCTTAGAACAATTGCCCTAAAGAACTGGGACTTTGACCAGGGTCATATTCTCAGTATGTGTCAGAGGAAGAACTTCAGCTTGGGTTTTCCAAGTTTGGAGGCAAATCACATATAGATGTGATTAGTAGCACCACCATTTGCAATCTTTGTGACCTTAGCAAAAGCTACCTCACCACTATTTCCTCCTTTGTGAAATGAGAGGGACTTGGATTAGATCTCCTTAAAGTCCTTCCGGCTTGAAATCTATGGTCTTGGATGCTATGATCAAGTGAGATAATATTTGTCAAGTGCAGAGTGTAAAGTACAGAACCTGACACCAATGTGGTTCATCCTTTGTTCTTGAACGGGACTCATGACATCAGGAGGGTGATGTCTTGACTAGCAAGTGAATTGGATTTACATAAGGCAGGGCAGTGCAAAGTCACCAGCCTCACTCTCTCCTCCAGAGTCACTGGAGTCTAATGGCAAGACCCAAGTCCAGACAACTGAAATGACCCAGCCTGACACATAGTAGGGCTTAATAAATAGGCTTGTTGCCTTTTTCTACCCAACTCCCCACCTGCCATGAATGAGTTCTAATTTTTTCCCAGTTCTAATTTTTTTAACACCCTAGGATAGATTGAATTTTCCTTAATTAATCGTTTTGTTAAAGTAATAAAAAGAGATTTGGATTACTTTTAATTTAAAAATGAATGGCAGACAACAACAGGAAGGGTGGAGATAGAGCTTGCTGATTTACCACACCTTTTTTTTTAACTTAGTGCCTCAACACTGAGCAAGTTGGAAATTCCGGCCTTAATCTAATCCTATCATCTAGAAGTTCTTGGCTCTGTTGAGTAAAATGGAACCATGAAAACCAAGAAACACTATCTTCACCTGTGGAGAGACTCCTTGGAAGTCTCCCGGCAGAGGCTCAGAAATGTTGAGCATCATGGCCACAATAGCAAGGAATTAGAAACTACAAGGATTGTTGTACAATCTGAGGCTGCAGCCCCAGATAGGGAAAGATCTTAGTTCCTGTTGGTTAGGCAGGAAACAGCAGAAACTTCCATTTTTAATCATCCTAGCCTTTTCTCTTGCTCCCCTTACCCCTAGAGTCCTAGATAGAAACTTCTACCCCCTCTGATCTCCCTCCTCCATCCCCCAACCTAAAGCAAACAAACCATGCCTGCTGGTCACAAAACATTCAGCACTGAAATAACCAGCTGGAAGAGGGACTAGGAGAGTTGACAAGTACAATATTTATGTACGTACTGAATTACCCACCCCTGGAAATATCTGCAAATAATGGAGGGAAGTTTGGGGAAAATGATATCTCCAAAGGAGACAAAGTCCTACTGCTGAGGCTTCATAATGGTGTGGAAGTTGGCACTGGGTTTTCCAAGTCTATTCTAAAAGAATATAAGCTTTGGAATAGTCTGGGCAGTCAAGTGTTTATTAAGCATCTATGTACCAAGGACCATCATGCTGCTCAAGATAGAAAGTCAAAACCAACCAAATAAACAAAAGCCAACCAGTATTTGCCCTCCAGGAGCTTACAAGTTAATGGGGGAGCCAACATGCAAACAGCCATGTTTAAACAAGATAAATATTGGATGAAACAGGGCATTTCAGAAGGATGGCACTAAGATAAAGGCTTCTTACAGAAGGTTGGACTTTAGGAGCCTAGCAGATAAAAGGTTAGATTTCTTGAAGTGCCTCAGGAGTTGGAGGACCTTTGTTCTCATCTTCCCTTTGATGTTTGCTGTGTGTGTGACTGTGGTCAAGTCACTTACCACTCTAGTCTTTAGTTTCCTCATCTTTTTTTTTTTTTGCCTTTTTTGGAGGGCAATTGGGGTTAAGTGACTTGCCCAAGGTCACATGGCTAGTTTTGTGTTAAGTGTCTGAGGCTGCTTTTGAACCCAGGTCCTCCTGACTCCAGAGTCAGTGCTCTATTCACTGAGCCACCTAGCCACCCCAATTTCCTCATCTTTTAAAGGAAGGAGTTGGACTAGATGTTCTATGAGGTCCCTTCCAGCTCTAGAGTTCTATGACCCTCTGATCCTAGGCAGTTTGGGGGGCTATATCTGAGGACCAGCCTTTGCTGTCAGGGAAGTCCCTGAAGACTGCCTTAGAAGAAGCTTCTTGTCATCTCCCAAGTAACTGCAGTATCCACACCAATGACATGACACTTTCTAGAAAGTAGTGAAGTATTTTTGCTGAAGGAGTGGGGTGGGGTCTTGAAAAACAGAAGGGAAGGGATAGAGGGAGAGCAAGATTAATTTACATGCGATTTCCTAATAATCCAATCAATCAACATTTATTAAGCACCTACTCTGTATCAAAAGGATGGTTCAGTAGCTAGAGTGCCAACTCATCTTCCAGATCAAATCCTGTCTTAAATGGAACGCATACTAGCTATGTGACCCTGGGCAAGTCACTAAATACACGCTGCTTCAATTTCCTCATCTATAAAATGAGCTGGAGAAGGAAATGGCAAACCATACTAGTATCTTTGCCAAGAAAAGCCAAATGGGGTCAGAACTGGATACGAATAAAAAAGAAACATCATCATCATGTATCAGAAACTGTTCTCCCTCTTCTAAACATTTTGACAGAACTACTAATTTTTAAAAATTTAAAAAACACACATTCTAGGCCCAACTTTCCTGTGCAAATTTTGTTTCAATTCAATTCAACAAGCATTTATTAAATAAAACCAAAACCAAATAATTCCAGCCTTAAGGTGCTTATGCTCTATTGTGATGAAATAACATGAATGTTGGAAAATTAATTAAATCTTAATTAAATTTCTGACAGGAAGCCAAAAGTCTAAAATGAAGAGTAGCTTGTTAAAAATAGAAGGGAATACCAAGAGGCTTAATGGAAGAGTATTTCAAATGTGATAGAGGGAGAGCAAAGGGATGGGCTTGATTTGGATAGGGAATGGGGGCAGCGGAAGAGTCTTCAGCCTAAGCAATCTACTCTTATTCAGAATCAGTGTGACAATCCTCCCACTTAAAATGATTGGGGTTCTGAGCAAAACCATAGGACAGTAGATTGTCATTCTCACAATAGCAGTGGTCCAAGGATGAACACAGACTAGATGGTTTAGAGTAGATAACCAATAGCAGAAAAAACAGTGAAATGGGCTTCATAAAAACCCACAACATAATAGCATGACAGCTTACAAAATGTTTTCCCAAAAACCTTCTTTTGAGGTAGTGACCAAGGCATTATTTCTATTTCACAAATGAGGTAACTGAGGCACAATTAATCACAACTGAGATTAAATGAATTTACTAGGTTCATATGGCAGGAAGTATCAAAGCTGGAATACAAATTCAAAAATTCAGCAACACTTCCATTAGAGCTGCCCCAGAAGCCAAGAGAATCAGAAAGGGATCAAGGAGAAGTCTTTCCTGTGGCAAAAATCTATGTGACCCAGAGAAAACCAGCAGTTTTGTAACAGAAAAAGCAGATGATCCGAGTTCTAGTTACGTCTCTGACACTAATTCTCGGTGAAACCCTGTGCCTGTGCCACCATCCCTATGACTCAGTTTCCTCATTTTTGTGTAAACGAAAGGCACTGGGGGGGTAAGCGGACCCATCCTAAAATTTTCAGAGTTCACTCGTCAAATGAGCCAGAGAGTAAATCGATACGCATTTAACCACTTATTATATTAAACCAGACGATCTAATAGTTTCCCCAAGTGTCCTTTGCCCAAACGGGGATTAGGTTGGGTGGGATGGGAAGCTGGAGCATTGACTCGTGAGTTTTTCGGGGCGTCAGCGTCCGAGAGAGCTGTCTCTAGACTTCGGTCACCTCTTCCCCAGCCCTCAGTCCCCTCGCAAGCTTTGTGCCAGGGAGATGACCGTGGAACGCGCCTCAAGCAGGGGAATTGAAGCGACAGGAGATTGAGAGCAGACCCTCTCTGCTGGAGGGCTGAGGTCAAGAACCCCCTACTCCAGCATCTCCGCTGTCGTGAGCACAGGAGCACACAGAGGTGTCCGGTTCCTCGCCAGCTCCAGGAACATCGGGACCTGGGCAACTCTGATCCCCGTCTCCTCCACCCGCGATCCCCTTCACACCATACCTTGCCATACTTCTTGAGCTTCTTTCGGTATTTCTTTTTGGGCTTTTCTCCGGCTGTCTGCTCCTCCAGGGGTTCGTATCTCTCCGGGAGAAAGGCGAAGTGAACTTTCTTGGAGTGAGCTGCCTTTCCCTCCCTCTCCTCAGCCTGGGGCCCCGGGCGCTGCAGAGGCTCTCCTTGCCCCTCAGTCTCCTCTCCTTCCTCCTCCTCTTCTAACTGGGGGTGCTGCAGGATATAGGCCTCCTCCTCCTCTTGCTCCCGCCTCGGGAACCTGCGAAGGTATCTGCCTTCAGCCTTCCCTCGGAATCTGGCGCCCACCGTCATGCTGCCACCGGAGCTACCGAACCTCGGCGGAATGCAGAGGACAGGAGAGAAGAGAGAACCTTTGCTCCCGCCTCCTCCCTGACCCTTGATCCTGTGACTGTACTGAATAAGACCCCGGGGCCAGGAGTCCGGCTTCCTAGCGCCTCCTGGTAACAAGGGCCAGTATTGCCTATATACACATGCTAGGTGTTAACTCTGCTAGATACTATTACTAATTCACACTTACAGAGGGAAACCCTTCAAAACACTTTCCTTACAACAACTCACTGTAGTAGGGAGTGCAAATATCATTATCCTCAGGAGCAGAGTGACTTGTCCAAGGTCACTTTTCTTACTCAAATCCTTAAATTCTAAGCACTCTCTCCACTTTTTTTTTTTTTTTTGCTTTTTGGAGGGCAATTGGGGTGAAGTGACTTGCCCAAGGTCACATGGCTAGCTTTTGTGTTAAGTGTCTGAGGCCGAATTTGAACTCAGATCCTCCTGACTCCAGGGCCGGTGCTCTATTCACTGCATCACCTAGCTGCTCCTACTCTCTCCACTTTTCAATGCCAAACGTGAGCTTGCTAAAAAGACTGTTTTATGGAGAATTCACACAGGGCAAAGGCTTACATGGTGATCAGAAAAGGCAACAGAAAAACACCCTCAAGATCTCTCTTCAGAACTTTGGAATTGATTGTGTAACATTGGAGACATTGGCACAGGACTGCCCAACATAGTATGCCCTCATGAGAGAAGGTATGTGCTCTATGAGCAAAAGCAGAATTGAAGTATCTCAAAAGAAACTCAGGATGGGCATACTTAGAGAATCCACCCCAAATGTTCACATGTACTATTTGTGCCCCACCTGTGATAGAGCATTCCAAGCTTGTACTGGTCTGATCAGCCATAGTTGGACACATTGTAACTTGACTCTAACATAGTGGTGTCATTTTGGTCCTCTTAGAGAAGGAAGGACAACAACCAACCATTCAGAGAATCATTGCCCTCATATCAAAGATATCATCTATCCACCAGGACTATCAAATCTTCCCTAGTAGGCTAGCAAGCTACCTCCAAGTAAAAAATAACCTTATTACTTCTCATTGCGACTATAACCTCCAAAAATCAAACCACAGGACAATAATCCTGTGAGATAAGTAGTGTTTAATCATATGCATTTTGCAGTTGAGTAAACTAGGGTGCTGTAAAGACAAATAATTTATTACATGCCTACTGTGTGTGGGGTACTATGCTAGGTGCTAGGGATACAAAGAAAGACAAATAAACCAGTCCCCGGTCTCAAAGAGTTCACAATCTAATGCAGGAGACGAGATGAAATGACTGGACCATGTACTAACGAGATCCATACAGGCTAAATTGTAGATCATCTCAGAAAAGAAAGGAGCCAAGATTAAGGAGGACTGGGAAAAGCTTCTTGCAGAAGATGGTACTGTAGCTGGTCCTTGAAGGAAGCCTGGGTAGCCAAGAAGTAGAAGGGAAAAGGGAAATAGTTCCAGCCATGGGGGACAAAATTAGTGAAAATCCCCAGTCAGTGATGGAGTTTATTGTGAAAGGAATATATGTGTCACTGGTTCATAGACTGGTGGAGACAAAGAATGTGTAAGAAGACTGGGAGTGGAGGAGGGGGCCAGGTTGTGGAAGGCATTAAAGGCCAAAGGATTTTCTATTTGATCCTGGAAGCAATAGGGAGTCACTGGAGTTTAATGAGTGGGGGGAGGGAGGGAAGAGAGGAAAGGGGATTTCAGACTTGTACTTTTGGAAGACCAATTTCACAACTGAAAGGAGGATGGATTGGAATGGGGGGAGACCTGAGGCAGAGAAACCAGTTATCAAGTTATTGCAATAATCCAGTTGTGAGGTAACAACAGCCTGTACCAAGCTCTGTCAGTGGGAAGAAGAAGGCTGAGAAGGGGAAGAGATACCTCAAAGGTAAGACTAGCAACTGATTGGATATTAGACTGGGGCAAGGGGGGTGGGGGTGGGAGAGCATTAATAAAAGAAAATGAGGTATTGAGGATGATCCAGGTCCTTCTGACTCTATATCTGACCCAAACTACCAGCTTTTATGTTTCATTAACAGCTACTGAAAGTTGTTTTGAAAAAAGTATTTTGCATTGGACAAGCTACTAGATAATTATATAAAAACAAACAAAAAATAGAAATACTGCTATTGAGGTTGAAAATAGATATGTCCAAACCACTTTTTCCTCTTTGATTTACAAGAGATCAAGAAAGTACAGACTGCTCTGAAGAGGGAGGGGTAAGAAACATTTTTTTTTTAATTTCCAGCCTCTAACGAAAGGTTCAGGTGACCAAAGTATATCAAATAAACTCTTCAAGAAAACATAATTGTACAAGTTTTATATCTCCTATTTGTAAGTACATTATGTTTGAGGAAAAGTATTCCACTAGACTGTGGACTTCATGAAGGCAGGGCAAGAACTTTGCTTTTATATAGCATTTGTATCTTCCTCCAGCTCAATGGGTGATTAATAATTTGTCTGTTGAGTTCAGTTAGCTTACTAGAGGCTTTTTCCTTCTATTGTAGGTTCAGATATAGAAGAAGAGAGGAAAAGAGAGAGCAGGAAATATGTCTGTTTGAAATTCTTCCACAACAGAAATGCCAGATTTTTAAAACAACAATTAGGGGAAAGGAAGCAGAAAACAAGAGAGGGCAAACAGAGGAAGCTATGTTCTCCCTGGAGAATATAGAGACTGCATTGATCTTCAAAGGAGCTGACATAGCAGCTTTTTACTGTTTCCTCTTCTGCTAGGCATTCTCTTCCAAAGTTACTTTAAAAAAAAAGGAGAGGAGGAATTAAGGTGGAAATTTACTCTATTTAGGTTTTTCTGTATCATCTGTTCCTAGGGAGCAGTGTAGCAATACCACAAAAAGAGTTTTGGGCTGGTAGTCCTGAGACCTGAATTTGAATCCTAGCTCTGAAACTCTTTATGTTAGATTTGATATCTCCTTCATAGGATTGTTATATGAGCTATGTGACCTTGAATGAATGGCTACATCTCCCAGTTTAGTTTCTTTATCTGCAAAATAGGGATAATATATATTATATGTTTATGTGAGCATGCATGTGAGCATACATTTACACTTATTTAAATTATACATGTGATGTTTTTTTTTAACCGTAAAGACCATAAAAATCCTTCCTCTGATATTTACTACCTGTATGACCTTGGGCAAATACAACCTCTTTCAGCCTCAGTTTCCTCATCTGTAAGCTGAAAGGGTCAGACTAGATGGCTTTTAATATCCACTCCTTCCTCCCACATTCCTCCCTAGTTCTATGTCTATGATCCTGCATCTGTCTAAGGCACAGAGGGAAATTTCATCTGCATTCTTGGAGTATAGACTCCAATGAAATAATGGATTCTTAAAGTATTGAAATGTGTGTGCACAATACATATATACACATGGGCAATAATACATGTATAGATGCGTGCACACATGCACAGACTATATGTATACATATAAAGTGTGTGTACTATTGCATGTACTCTATATACATACTGTATATAGGCATACTATATACATATATAAATATACTACACACATACTATATATTGTATGTGTGTATATATATATATATATATATATATATATATATATATATAGTGTGTGTGTGTGTGTGTGTGTGCGCGTGCGTGTATCCCCGGAGATTAAGAACCACTTCTGGACTCCAGGGATCCAGAGCGCTGCACATGCTCCCTCTGTTTAAGGGACTTTTGGACCTCTGCACCTATATGTGTAAGCCTAGCATCCTTTGCACTCACTGTAGGACCAATCCATCTTCTCCTTTTGTTTTAGAATTTTTTGATGACATCCTTTATTCTTGTTCTTTAGAATTTCTCATTGGTTTTGTGTTGCAGAAATACAGTTCCTGACCTCAAGGAGAAAGACATATACAATGAAGCTGAAAGGGGAGGAGGAAGGGATGAGAAGGTGTAAAGCCAATCACAAGCATGTCTCCTGAGGATTGCTGCTGTGAAAAACTTTAAGGATTTAATAATATAGTACAGTGAACTCTCTATTTATTCAGGAATAAACTAAAGCATAACATCTGAGAAACTAAAGCACAACATTCATAACAATATAACATAATTTATTACTAAGATGGCCACATAGTCTTAAACAAAGCCTATCATTCAGTATATCTTATAGTCATCTTTAAGAGGTAACAGAAAATACTAATACCATCCACCTCTAGGTCACAGTAAGTTACAGTCTCCTCAGTCAATACAAAGTATCCAAGTAAAATACTCTTTCATCTTGACAAGAGGCTGGCATCCAGTCATCCTTAAGCTAATCATCCTTAAGGGGTAGCAGAAAGTACATATACCATGCACCCCTAGGTCACAGTTAGTTACAATATCATCAGTCAATACAGAGTATTCAAGTAAAGTACTCTTTCATCTTAACTCAAGGCTGACTTCCAAACCCCTTGGCTCCTTTCCACAGGTTCACTACCAGCTAGATTCATGTGTAGGCAGCTGTCTTAGCTCTTGCCTGGATTCACACATAGGCAGCTCTCTGCTCTCGTTCTATATCTCAGCTCATAGGACAGTTCCACTCCAAGCTCTTCTCAGCTTCTGTTTCTACGAAAACAAAGTTTAAGGAGACTACAACAATATTTACACACATAAGCTTAACAGAGCTATGATAATATTAACACACATTATTGGTACCATCATCTGAATTCATTTTCTGTCTAATAAAAATTAACAGAAAAGGCTTCTGTCTGAGAAATCAAACACAAATCAACAGTAAAGTCCTCTTTCAGAACTTCTGTAACAACAGTAAAGTCTTCTTTCAGGACTTCTGTTTAAGAGAAACAGACAGGGTACTTCTGTCTGACAGAACAACAGACAAGGCTTTTGTCTCTTTTAATTTTTATTTTTGGAGGGGGGAAGGCAGGGCAATTGGGGTTACACAAGGTCACACAGCTAGTAAGTGTGTCAAGGGTCTGAGGCTGGATTTGAACTCAGGTCCTCCTGACTCCAGGGCTAGTGCTCTATTCTCAGCGCCACCTAGCTGCCCCCAAGGCTTTTGTCTAACAGAACAACAGACAGAGTGCTAGAGAGTGCTGAACATCACAAGCATTCTCTCTCTCAGTTCTTCCTGCTCCCAGTTCTGTTTGAGCTTTTCCTGCTCTGCTCCTTCCTGTTCCACCCTTCCTGTTCTGCTCTTTTGGTAAGCTCCTCCCACTGTGGACTCCATGTGATTACATTAGGACTATTAAAGGCAGGGAAGATCTTCAAACTCCCTTGGTCCTGTTAAAGGCAACACAATGTATAGTGTTTCCAACAAAGACCCTTGATACAATCAAAGGTGAGGTTCAAAGGCACTTGAGTAACTGAAATAAGCAGCAAAACAGTGCTTGCCATTACAGAAGGTAAATAAGAGAGTGTGGTAGAGAAAGTCCAGAGAGTCAGGAGTGAAGACATGGCCCCCCTATAATCTCAAAGCACCAAGCTCCTTTAGGACCTCTACTTAAGTGCACAGTGTGCACTTCCATTGCTCTCTGGGTGATGCTTATTCTTAGTTCTTCAGAGGTAATAGTGTTCCTGGTCTTATAGCCCTACAGGAATACTGGGGAATTATTCATATTGACTACTAATCCATATGTTTTGGGAAGCCTGGGGTCAGTGAGAGTACAATTTCCCAAAGAAAATCCAACCTACTCTCCTCTTTTTCAACTCTATATCCATCGTGTGTGTGTGTGTGTGTGTGTGTGTGTGTGTGTATAAGTGTATAAAGCAGGGTCATCTCTGGCCATGAGTTCCATCTAGTCACATGTTTGGTACTTTGAGATTGTGATGAGGTAATCTCTTTATTGTGGGCTATGTGTACATTCTTCTCTGGGCTCCACCTCTAACTTCATGGACTTTTTCTTCCTTGCCCTCTCATTTTCTTATCCCTTCCCCCTCCCCTTCTACTTTTTTTTAGATATCTTTCCTCATAAGAATATAAATTCCTTGAGGTCAGGGACTGTTATTTCTTTCTGCCTGTGTTTTTATTCCTAACACTTAGCATGATGCCTGGAACACAGTAAGTGCTAAATAAAAGCTTGTTGATTTGACTTATTGGTCATTAAACAAGAAGAGCTAATGACTCAATTGATACATTTTTAGGGGGGATGGGGGCAATTGGGGTTAAGTGACTTGCCCAGGGTCACATAGCTAGTAATGATGAGATCAGGGAACTATAAAATGATGAGGTATAGGATTTAGGGATGCTTGAGACCCCATAATACCAACATGCCAGGTCCTGCCCAATGAATTTGACTCGTCTTCTCTCAACCAAAGAAAAGCAAAGTTTATTAAAAGTTTGCCATAATAGATAGCCTCTTAAGGAGTCTCAGTATCTGTGACATTTGTATTGGACAAGTGGGCCAGAATAATTTGACACAGAGTGAGTCTGTGCTAGATCATTCTCTGGTGTTCTCCTCTCATGGAGGCAAGATGGGGTCTTATATAAAGAAAGACTGTGGGAGGAATCTAGGGGTGGTCTAGAGAAGAAGTTTGGGGAGGGTCTTCAGGAAGAGTCAAATGAGGTCAGACTCCAGTGATGAGGGATTAAGGGTGGGAAGTAGCTGGAGGCTACCTGGAGATGAGACAATGGAAGGTTAGGCTAGTTTAAGGGTGTATAGATATTTTGGGAGGATCAAGGGTGGGGGACTAGCTGGACAATGGAGAGCTAGAATAGTAACAGAGATTTGGGCCAAGCTATAATGAAAGGCTTATGGTCTCAGGCAAATGTCTCATCAAATGGGAAGATTCAATCAGAGTTCAAGGGGGTTCCTAGAGCCTGTAACTCATCAGTAAGTATCAAGTATCTGAGGCTGGACTTAAACTCAGGTCCTCCTGACTCCAGGGCCAGTGCTCTATCCCCTGTGTCACCTACCTGCCCTGACTCAGTTGATATTTAAAATAAAGAGACCCTGTCCTCCACACTACCTTCATTTCTGATGATTCATCATGTCAGGACAATTTTGATCTACTCTTCATGAAGACTGGAGGAAAGGTGGCTTTCCCTATCTTTCACCCTGACAGTCATGAGGCCATGAGTACATAGAAAATAAACTTGCCTAGCCAAGCCTGAGTGTTGGCTTGGGCTTTCCTTTTTGTTTTTTTTTTCTTCTCATTTTAGATGAGTGAGTATCTATACAGAGATGGACACATCCAGGTTTGGAGGGAACCTTGTGAATCTGAGAGGTCTGGAGGTTCTAGATCTTTTGGGGTGGAACCGACTGGTGAGTCTGGGAAATTTTTGGCAACTACTCCAGTGTTCTTGGAGAAGATAACCACCAAACCAGAGGATGGCCTTTTTAATCAAACGATATGGACTTGGAGTTGTTTGGACAGTGCTGAGCCAAGGTAAAATATAAAACGTCTTTTCAGTAATCTCACAAATAGCTTTGTGTTCTAATAAAGTATCAACCTACTGAAACAGTATAAAAGGGATTATATGTAACTACTGAATCTTATTTTAAGTTGCTCACTCAACGTGCACTGATTTTTTAATATTCATTACCATTTTTTTCATGTATAGGAATTAAAAACTTGTCTCACCCCTCATTTACATATTTATTAAGTACCATTTTACTCCCTCATTTTGGAAAGATCTAGAAACAAGTCAAAACTTAATCTTTTAAGAAATGCCCCTCCCCCCAAGGGTCAGGTTTGATAGAGTACAGGCTCTGGGAACACCCTTGAACTCTGATTGAATCTTCCCATTTGATGAGGCATTTGCATGAGGCCATAAGCCTTTCATTGTGGCTCTGCCCAAATCTTTAGCCCTCCTCTGTCCAGAAACTTCCCACCCTTAATCATTCATTTACTGGAGTCTGAACTCATTGATTCCTCCTGAAGACCCTCCCCAAACTCATACTGGAGTCTGACCTCATTAACTCCTCCTCTAGACCACCCCTAGATTCCTCCCACAACCTTTCTGTATATAAGACCCCATCTTGTCTCCATGTGGTGTGAGAGCACCATAGAATGACTTACCACAGACTTACTCTGTGTCAGATGATTCTGGCCCACTTGCCCAATTCGAGCATTAGATACTGAGGCTCCTTAAGTGTCTACCCAAGGGTCGGCTAGGTGTCGAAGTGAGTAAGCACTGGCCCCACCTGGAGTGGGAGGATCTGGGATAGGATCCAGCCTTAGATAACTGGCTGTGTAACCTTGGGCAAGTTACTTAACCCCAATTGCTTAAAAAAAAAAAAGTCTAGCAAATATGGCAGAAGTTTTAATAAACTTTGCTTTTCTTTGGCTCAGAGTTGAATTCATTCAGCAGGACGCAGTGTGTTGGTATTTTGGGGTCTTGTGCACCTCTAACCCTATACCTCATCATTTTATGGTGACTTCTTCAAGGGTTAGGGTTTGATGAGCTAAAGAATATGTAAAAAGGCATCTTAGCCCTTCCTCTCCTTAGATTCCAGTCTTTCCCAGGACTGAACCAGGTCAGGAATGAAAACAAGGGTCCAAAGTTGAGAGGGATCTCTTCAAGAGGGGGAGTAAAAACACTCTCCCAACTCCTTGAGTTCAGCAATAGCTCCTTAATGTCAGATATGTATATAATAATGGTAACTACAGTATTTAAAAAGCACTTTAAAGGTTTGCAAAGTAGTTTCCACATATAATCTTAGCTAATCCTCGAAACAGCCCTATGAGGTAGGTGTGTTGTGATTTTCCTTATTTTACAGACGGAGAAACTGAAGGGGCCAAATGCTGATAAGGGTGTAGCCTACTACCGTGTTCCCCTGATAATAAGACCTATCCCGAAAATAAGCCCTCCCCTTACTGTGTAAGATTCCTCTAAAATAAGCCCTCCCCTGAAAATAAGCCCTATTGAGATTGCTACTGTAGTGAAGGTGATCCCCTGCGCTACACACTACATTACGGTACCCTCTGTATGCACCGTCCCCCCCCCCCCAGGGAAACGCGCGCCCCGCACTCCGAGCTGCATCCAATCAGAGCTGCAGCAAGTGAGCGCGTCATCCTGTTCTTCCCCAGTGATTTGCTTGCTGGTACATTTTTTGTTCACATTTACCTGTTTATTAAAATTGCTGTCAATGTTCATTAAAATAAGCCCTCCCCTGAAAATAAGCCCTCTGGTGTTTTTCTGTCCAAAAAAATTAATAAGACAGTGTCTTATTATCGGGGAAACACGGTAGGGTGGAGGTTGAAAGACCCTTGAAGGGAGCCTAATGCTGATGTGGCAGTAGTAAAGGCGGGGGGAAGGGTGAAACCAAAATTCCAGCTTCCTCCCACAAAACTTATGGACTGAGAAGTTTTTATCTTTCTCATTCAATATAAATGTGTCTGTCTCCAGGCACAATTATTTTAAAAACAAAACAATAACAGAGAAAATTCCTTATATTCACTCCTTCAGTAAGTAAGGAGATTAACACCCCCAGACTTTGATCTACTTCCATTTTCAATGAATGTGTGCCTCTCTGTATATGCCTCTCTCTTTTCAAACCACAGAATTTTCAAGGTTGTTGCCAAATCACTGAGTTGATTGAATATGGTTGAATATGAACTTGAATATGGTTCCTGGATTAGTTGAACAGTAGAATAGGTGCAAGATTTCTTTGAACATTGAAAAAAAAAAGAATTTATCCAAATTTAAAATAGCAGTGATGAGGTACAGGCTCTGGGAACCCCCTTGAACTCTGATTTGAATCTTCCCATTTGATGAGGTATTTGCCAGAGGCCATAATCCTTTTATTGTAGCTTGGCCCAAATCTCTGTTACTGGCCTAGCCCTCCATTGTCCAGCTAGTACCCCACCCTTGACCCTCCCACAATGTCTATGCACCCTAAAACTAGCCTAGCCACCCATCGTCTCATCTCCAGGCAGCCTCCAGCTACTTCCCACAATCTCTCATCACTGGAGTCTCACCTCATTTGACTCCTCCTGAAGACCCTCTCCATTCTCATTACTGGAGTATGACCTCATTTGACTCCTGAAGACCCTTCCCAAACTCCTACTCTAGATTACCCCTAAATCCTGCCACAACCTTTCTGTATATCAACCAGATCTTGCCTCCAGGAGAAGGTTGAGACTCAGACTTAAGATTCTAGCCTGCTTGTCCAATACAAGCCTTATAGATACTGAGGCTCCTTGAGAATCTACCCAACATGGCGAATCTTTAATAAACTTTGCTTTTCTTTGACTGAGAGAAGACTTGAGTCAAATTCATTTAGCAGAACCTAGTATGTTGGTATTTTAGGGTCCTGTGCACCCCTAATCCTAGACCTCAACATTTTATAGTTCCCTGATCTCCACAGCAGGACAATCATCATAGTTTTTGGTGCATTGCTCAGATGGCAAAATTAAATTGTGCAATCTGAGGCTAAAGGCTCTATTTAAAGATGCCCCATTGCCACAGGACCTCAACGGGACACCAACCTTTCTTTGAGCTGTATTATTTGACAAAATAAAACCCCTTCAGCGTGGGGTTGTTGAAAAGAGCACAGGACACGGAGTCAAAAGGGCATGGATTAAAGTCATGGCTCTGTCACTTTGGCTGTGTGATCTTTGGTGATTCTCTGAGGCTCAGAAAAACCTTATCACTCTCTTTTCAAATTATTTCAGCAACTCTCCATTGACTAGTGAATCAAACCTAACTCTAGCCTTCCTTAGCTTGGCATTCAAGGTCCTCTGTAATCTGGCCCAAGCTTACCTTTCCATTTTCATATCCTATACAAAATCTCCAAGATACATACCTTATTCCTTTCCATGGTAATTTTTTTTTTCCTTTTGGAGGGGGGAAAGGCAAGGCAATTGGGGTTAAGTGACTTGCCCAAGGTTACACAGCTAGTGTTAAGTATCTGAGGTTGGATATGAACTCGGGTCCTCCTGACTCCAGGGCCAGGCTTTCTATTCACTGTGCCACCTACTGCCCCTACCTTATCCCTTTCCTAACCTAGCACTTTTTTAAAATGCCTTTTTTCTTCTTTGTATAGTTCTGTTTCATATATAGCTATTTGAAACCTTAACCATTCCTCAGTTTCAACTTTTGTCACATTGCCTTTTGGAAGCCTACCTGAGAAGGCAGTACTGTGTTGTGGAAATAACAAAGTTGTGGGGAGAATAAAAAATTCACCAGAAGTGTCTGGGGTGAAATAAATTTGAAACATTAAAAAAAATAGGTAGATGAAAAGACTTTGAAAAAAATAGACAAGGAGATTGAAAACATGCTTTTGTTATAATTGCCTTTCCCCACTCCCTCTGCCCCACAGAGAATTTTTAGTGATTCAACAATTTTACCTGCTCCTTCTGATGAAGTACTGGAACTCTGATTGAATCTTCACAAGTAAGGGATTTGCCTGAAGCCATAGGCCTTTCGCTGTGGCTCTGCCCAAACCTTTGCTACTAGCTTGGCCCTCCATAATCCAGCTAGTCCTCCCCTTGATCCACCCTTGAACTGGCCTAGCCCACCATTGTCTGTTGTCTCCAGGTAGCCTCCAGCAACTTCACTCATTTATTGGAGTCTGATCTCATTGACTCCTCCTGAAGAACCTCCCCAAACTCATTACTGGAGTCTGACCTCATCTCATTCCTCTTGGAGACCCTCCCCAAACTCCTCCTCTAGACCATCCCTAGATTCCACCCACAACCTTTCTGTTTATAAGACCCCATCTTGCCTCCATGTGGTGTGAGAGCACCATAGAATTTTTTAGCACAGATTTGCTGTGTCTAATACAAGCTTTACAGACATCAAGGCTCCTTAAGAGTCTACTCAATATGGCGAACTTTTAATAAACTTTGCTTTTCTTTGGTTGAGAAAAGACTTGAGTCGAATTCATTTGGCAGGACCCGGTGTGTTGATATTTTGGGGTCTCGAGCACCCCTAGCCTATAGGTCATCATTTTATGATGACCCTCTACACTTCCACTGGGTAGTAGGAGCATTGATTTCATCAAGATTCAATTTAGGTTGGCCTTTTGCCTCTGCTTGGACTCATCATTTGTGGGGGAAAGCCCACAAGTCCCTAGTCACATAAAATGAAGGAGAAATTAATTATTTAAGGAGGATGAGGAGAAATTAATGGTCTGACAACATAAAATAACTGTTTCTCTAACATAGTTTTCCCAAGTTTCACTAAGTTGCTACTTTTGTGTCAAAAAATTGAAGTGACAATATTTCTTACATGGCTGAATCTGGCATCATTGCTTCTACTTTACCTAGGCAGAAGAAAGCAGCTACCTACTTTGATTTCATCAGCTCTACATTTTTTTGTTTTCAAAGTAAATATCCCTGACTCCTTCTTTTCAAGTATTTTCTTATAGTGGAAGAAAAAATTTGAGATGTCATTTTTTCCAAATGCTATTTCACACTTGAAAAACTTATCACCGTCAGAAGACAATGAGTGAAAGCTTTACTTTGTGTTTTGCAAGTTAATATCGTGTGCAAACACTTCTTGCTGGATCTGTGATTGCTTTGTTGAAAAGAGTTTCAAGTGAGGAACTTCCTTTATCTATGCAGGTGTGATAGTACTGGCAATTAAAGATTCCCCTGTATTGGCTTGGTTTTCAAATTGATTGTGTTAAAACCCAGAGTTTGTTAATCCCACCTGTGGGATGGGCTTGTTGATGTGAAAAGAAAGTCCTGAACTGGGAGGAGCTGGTGAGGTAGATTTGGAGAGACACTAGAGAGAGGCGGAAGATCTTTTTGGAAGCAGCACCTCGTGGAGAGAGAGAGACTAAGAGAATTGCTGGTGGCTGCTTTGAATTGCCCTGGACTTTTGAGACCTGCCCCCTGAGCTGCCAAGGACTGAGGAGACATGGCTGTTTTGCTGGTACTTTGTCTGTCTGTTTTGATGTTATTTTGCCAGATTTGTCCACTGGTGAAAGACTGTCCTTTTGTTGAAGAAGTCCTGGAACCTGGCTGTTCGCTAAGAAGGCCTGCGACTGTCCTGCAGACAGAGAGTGAATACTGTCCACTGGTGAGGGACAGTACTGTTGTTGCAGGGGTCTGGAGACTGTCCTGCAGACAGAGTGAATAC
>NW_027187317.1:1902003-1980350 GCF_028583685.1 Petaurus breviceps papuanus
AATACTGTCCACTGGTGAGGGACAGTGCTGTTGTTGCAGGGGTCTGGGAGCCTTTCTGTTGGTTCAGAAGCCCTGAAGAAGGATTTTCTTGTTGTATGTTTACAGAAATCCTGGGAGAGGGCTTTGCTAATGTGTTCAGGGGTTCTAGGACTGTTCTACAGACAGAGGATAAATTCATGAAGGGACTGGCAATGTATCTTGTGGCTTTGCTAAGCCTTGTCTCCCCAGGAACTAAGATTGCTGAGAACTTGCCTCGTGTCAAGATGAAGAAAAGACCTCCATTTGGGTATTAAGTGCTGTGTTTAAACTTGATGTAACTCTGGGGTAGATTCAATTGTGATCCAGGGGTGGGGAACTTTTGACCTTATGTTTGGAAACTAATCTCCATTTGAGAAGAGGGGCTTTGTGGTGGACTTAATTAAGGTATAGCCTAGGGGTGGAGAAGTATTTAGAACTGAGACTTTGTAATTGATTGAATGATTGGAAGATCCTGGGGTGGGGTAGTACTTGGAGATTATTTAATCACACTTAGTAAATGCTGTATTTGGAATGATGTCATGTTTTGATCTTCTCTGTTCTTGGTTTGTCACTAAATAAAATAGAGAGCACCTATGCTGGTATTTTGAACCTGGGAAGTTGCCTTTGCTTGGTATTACATTACAGCAGGTCAGAACCTGCCCCACAACTAAAAGTCTTAGTACCCTGAGATATCAAATACTTGCCTAGGTTCTTGCAGCCATTAGGGGTCAGAGTTGAGGCTTGACTCCACATCTTCCAAAGTCCAAAACCAGCTCTCCACTACACCACACTTTTTTCTTAATTTTCTTTCTTTTTCTTTCTCTTCTCTCTTTCCTTTCTTCCTCCTATCTCTATCCGTCTCACTGTCTCTCCTTTCTCTTCTCTCACTCACTATTTCCTCTTTCTTTTCTCTCGTCCCCATCATATATCTGTATCTGTGACAAGTGGTATATATATGTGTGTGTGTGTGTATATAAACACACATACATACACATATATGTATATATACATATACACACATTTATTTACACACTATAACTTAACTGAAACTATTACTTCATTTGTGTGATGAGTTATAGGCTCTGGGAACCCCCTTGAACTCTGACTGAATCTTCCCATTTGATGAAGCATTTGCCTTTCATTACAGCTTGGCCCAAACCTCAGTTACTAGCCTAGCCCTCCATTGTCTCATCTGCAGGTAGCCTCCAGCTACTTCTTACCCTTAATCCCTCATCACTGGAGTCTGACCTCATGTGACTGCCTGAAGACCCTCCCTAAACTCCTCCTCTAGATTCCTCCCACAACCTTTCTGTATTTAAGACCCCATCTTGCCTCCATGAGAGAGAAAAGGCTGGAGAATTTTCTAGCTCACTGGCTCTGTGTCAGATTATTCTGGCGCACTTGTCCAGTATACTAAGGCTCCTTAAAAGTCTACCCATTATGGTGAACTTTTAATAAACTTTGCTTTTCTTTGCCTGAGAGAAGACTTCAGTCAAATTCATTCAGCAGGACCTGGTATGTTGGTATTTTGGGGTCTTGAGCACCCCTAACCTAAACCTCAACATTTTATAGTTCCCTGACCTCATCATGTGTAGGGGGCTCCCAATGAGGACCTTAACTTTCTTCTTATTCCTCCATACCCAGGAAACCTACAGTGCTGCTATAATCAAATTTATCAATCGTTCCTACTTCCCTCATTTCATTATCTTCCTTCTAACTATATTTGACACCATGACCAATCTCAATGTTATAATGAGCTACCTAAATGTTGTTAATCAGCCAACCCTAGTCTCTTTCCTGAGTTACACGCTATTAACCACTTGTTTCATGTTTTGAACCAGCTGTCTTACAGACTTCTCAAACTCAATAGGTCCAAACAGAACTTATTTTTCCTTCTAAACCCACCCTTCTTCTCAACTTCCCTATATTTGTTGAGGGCACCACTATCCTTCCAGTCCCCCAAGTGCATAACCTCAGAGCCATCCTCAACTCCTCATTCACCCCCATATCCAATTAGTTGCCAAATCTTTGTTTACCTCCACAACATTTCTTCTGTCTGTACCCTTCTCTCTACACACAGACACCACCCTGGTTTCCATTCCTATCACTTCTTACCTACTATAATAAACTATTGATTGTTTTTATGCCTCAAGTCTTGTTTCATTCCTATCTATCTTCCACACAACTGTCAAACTGAGTTTCCTGTAGCATGTCTGGCCATGTTACTCTCCTACTCAATAAGCTCTAGTATTTCCCTATTAACTTCTAGAAACAAATATAAACTCCTCTGTTTAGCATCAAAAGCGCTTCACAGCCTGGATTTAATCTGTCTTGCAAGCATTATTATAAATAATTTCCTTTCAGTCACTCTAGGCTCTAGTCAAACTGGCCTTGCTACTGTCTCTCATAACAGTACTCCATTTCCCATCATTATGCCTTTACATTGGCTATCTTTTGCTGTTCAGTTGTTTAACTCTTTGTGACCCCATCTGGGATTTTCTTGGCAAAGATACTGGAGTAGTTTGCCATTTCCTTCTCCAGCTCATTTGACAGATGAGGAAACTGAGTTCAGATTCCAATAGTTCCTACTGGAAAATGTGCCAAAGAGATTTCTGACACTCACCCTCCTTTCCCCCATATCATTGTACTGTCTTTTCTTTAGATTACGGGACCAGGGCCCAACTGACATCTGAGTAACTCTAGTTCTCTCCTAACTAACAGAAAAGAAAGGGAGACAAACTAAACCAAAATCAACTACGTATTGATGCTCTAAGACTGGGATGATTTCTCCCGGATTTATTTAGCCTTGATATCTCTAGGGTCTAGCACAGTGCCTGACTAGATTATCATATTATTAATTATTAACTAATATTATATTAGTTGAATCAGCCCTTCCCCTTCCCCTCAACACACATGCCAACTTTGGAAGAAATGAAATAGATTATCATGTATTACACATTTCTATAGCAAACAGTTAATTCACATTCTGATAAAGAGCAAAAGACAAGTGCTTTATTATGAGAACTGTTCAAGTAAATTTTCAGAGTGCACCAGTGAAAGTGAATAAAGATGACTTGCATCGATTTTGTTGAATGAACACTGGGTTAAAAGGGGCTACAGTTCTTTTCCCAAACACCACCCTTTGCTAAGGCAAAAATACATGTCCATTTTAGAACAAAACTTTTACAGAAGAAAGCTACATCACAGTACAGGACAGCATGGAGAATCCACCTTAGGACGCCATCATGGAATCACCTACACTCACAGCTTTCTAATGCAGGATAGGGTTACAGAATTATTGATCACAGCTTTATTATTCTTTAAATTTATAATTTTGAATGAACTTTCTATTTCACTAGCATGTGCAGATGGGGCTCATATTTTGATACTGCAGTAATTAATTACAACATTAAGTAACATTGCACAGTCAACCTTCCAAGGTTAATTCAGTACAAAATAACAAATATTAAAAGGTACCAATACTAGTGGTTTTACATAGTTTATATCACTATTTATGAAGGAAAAAAATAGGTGAATGCCCAATTACAAAGCTGCACATTACAGGCATAGGGATGTGGAATAAATACAAGGAACTGGGTAAAATATTAAACACAAACATGGGAACAAGTTGTACAACCACATAAGCATAAATCAATGCTCTACTGTTATAAACAATGCTCAAAAGTCTCTTAGGTAATTTCATGTATTATGGTGGCTGAGAATGGTGGACGATGAATAAAGGAGAATAGGTGTTAAACGTTCCAAAAGCCAGTTAATTCCTGAGGTGGCATTATTTCTTAACTGATGCATTGGTCAACACTTCAAAAATGAGTTTGTGCTATGAAACAGTACCAATATTTATTACATTTCCACAAACTGGTATTTGCAGTATTCTGAAGGCAGCAAACCTAATTCATATTGTATACCATGATAGTCAAAGGGGAGATTTATTATTCTTAGTTTTCCTGCTACATTTATCTGTGGGCCAGGAGAAAACACTTCAAAGTTCCAAAGAAACCCAATGTAGGTTTAATTTTTTTCTCCAGCACCTCTTAGCCCAAGGCAAAGCTACAACTTGTTTTTATTTATTTCTTTAAACTCTAAGTGCCAACACTGTAAACATTAAAAAATTTTTTTTTAACTAATCCTTGCTTAATAACAAGGAAATGAGCAAAGATAAGCAGGTACAACTCTGTGTACAACAAAAGCTGACTCATCAAGTGCTGATTTAAACATATATTGATTTCTAAGTTGTTAAAAAAAATTCATGCTACAATTGTAAAGACTATTTTTGTGCACTTTAATTCTGGACACAATTTTCAAAAATGCATGATGGAGGTAAGAATTTAAAAAACTCACCAAAATGTAAATAACAATTTCAACTCAAAGCATCAAACATATATTTCTGTGCAGAAATCTAGACAACTATACAAGATCTTTTTTTAAGCAATTATCTTTTTTTATTATACAATTCTATGAACATAAAATGAACAGAATACTCAATTTACTTACCTGTACATGTGAACATAACGTTTTTAGCTACAGTTATTTAATCATACTGACTTTAATTTTACAGTTCATAACTATGTATAACCTTATTGCAATGAGGGCAATTTCTACAGGGGGAGTTTCACAGGCCAATCACATGAGGCATTATCAGTACATTCACAAATTGTAAATCATGTATGCATCTTCCCTGATCCTGTAAATTTGGTTTTCTTTATAGTTTAAGCTCATTTGCAATTTTGGATGCAATGTTCTTAAATGCAATAGAAGTACCAGATATTCTTTTGAAGCGGACGCCATTAAGAGACAAGCGAGGCAACTTGCAGACCTCCATCTCCCATTGAACAAGGCTATCTTGTCTGGCATCTCCGTGTACACAGAACAGCAAAAACTTCTCTTTTTGTTCATAATCACAGTTATTTGCATCCAACACTTTTCGGATTTCTCTCATCATATCATTGGGGTCCATAGAACTAGTGGTCTTCATACTCCAAGTGAACCGCAAAGAGCGTGGCTTGGAGTCTTTACTATCCTCTTTTTCTCTTTCTTTTGGTTCCCCAGAAGTACTTCTGTGAGGGAAAATGATGAAAAAAAAACACCCCACCCAACAGTGAAATTAATACACACAAAACACGTTTAAGTTTCCACATTTAATAAAACTGAGCACAATGCAGACAATATAAAGGTAACTACGGATAAGTTAATATAATTAGTGTGAAGACACAGTTACTTGAGCCCAATATTCTGTACTGACTTACATTAATATCGGAAAGGTTTTCAAAAGCATACATATTACTAAAACAATGAGTCTGTGGGATAGTATTCTGATATATTAATGATACTCAAAAAACAGAAGTGAAGGAGACACTTTTTTCACTTCCTTCTCCGTTTTCTTTGTGTATACATATATACATAATACATACATGTGTGTGCATTATAATTTATGTAAATGACATAAATTTTACACACACATAAAATGGGAAGAATATTATGTATATACATATAAATGATTTTAGAATATGCATTATATTTTTCTTTCTCTCCGATTAGTATTTTGCTTTGTTCTGTTTGTTGGTAGAGGAAGGGAGAAAATGAATGGAACCTGGTAGGTGATCACAGGCAATGTGAAGGGGCATAACAGATCAAAGAAAAAAGTAAAAGAGTCTTGAACTACAATGATCTCATTGAATTCTGAAATATGATATTTGTTGGCTCTAAACAATATAAAATTAGAGGGCATATTTCAGATTACAGAATGGTTCCAAGATAATTTTTATATTTTTTTATGATGTAGAAAACAAGGTAATTAGATTAATAAATATTAAAATATCAAAACAGAGCTGTTGGGATAGTAACTTTTCAATCATTCTCATACTTCAGGTACATGGCTTGGAGAAAATTATTATCACTTTAAAAATATTTCATATATATTTTGCTTTTTGGAGGGCAACTGGGGTTAAGTGACTTGCCCAAGGTCACATGGCTAGTTTTTGTGTTAAGTATCTGAGGCCATATTTGAAATCAGGTCCTCCTGACTCCAAGGCCGGTGCTTTATTCACTGTACCACCTAGCTGCCCCAAAATATTTTATATTTTAATACTATATACTAGTATAATAATATTTCAAGACCTCAGAGCTATTAATGCTCTGCCACTTCTGTAATTTGAGGAAAATAAAGGAAAAATATAAAGTAGATAAATAATTATCCAAAGAATGTTAAATAATCATGGAGGCTCATTTTTTTCAGTCCTCTCTTTACTATTCATCTTGAACTTGTACAATTTACAATAATTCAAATATATCTAAAACTTAAATATTTGCAAGAACAAATCTTAACCTCACAATTAGGAGGCAGCTAATAGAACAAGCTACCACCATCAGTATAATTGTTATTACTAGTATTTTTTGAGTAGAGACTGAGGCTACAAGGTTAAAAGGCTTGCTCACGGTCACACAGTTCATCAGCTCAGGGCTGGGACACAAAACCAAGCCTTTTTTCTCTGCTATACCACTTTTTTTTTTGGCTTTTTGGAGGGCAATTGGGGTTAAGTGACTTGCCCAAGGTCACACAGCTAGTTTTTGTGTCAAGAGTCTGAGGCGGCATTTGAACTCAGGTCCTCCTGACTCCAGGGCCAGTGCTCTATTCACTGAGCCACCTAGCTACCCCTTGCTATACCACTTCTAAGGAAGTGTATCACAGGCTGCACAGAAATACAAACATTTCTATTATTTAAATTATAATAAATTCTTTCCCCAGAATAGCATATAAAACAAGAGAAGCATTACTCAGGGTAAAAAATAAAAACCTAAGTGTTGTGAATAGTATGAAAAAATATATAATCTGTATGCATTTTGTACATTCTGTGTGACCACATCATTATAAAAAGACAATCGAATTTACAGCAGCAATGCCTGGCAAGATGCTTTAGTACTGGGGTGGGGAGTAGGGTGAGCTTAATAATGCAGACGATATGAAGGGCTGAAAACTAAATTGCTCCATGTTTATTTAATAGGCTAAACAAAGGCAAACAGATTTCTCTCCTCCCCCCATACCCCTTGCCCTCTACCCATAGGTGCAAAGGTATCTAAAAGCATACAGAAGAAGGAAAACACAGTAGAAGGGTGCCATTTTAACTTCAGTAACTAAAATATAAAACTAGTATACTTTTTAAAGAAGGTCTATTTGGGGGGCAATGCTTAAAAAAGCATGTTCAAAACTCATTAGTTTTTGCTTCTAGTAATCACTTTAAATGTAGTAAAAATCCAAGGTATGTGTTCAGCTAGTCAAACATAGCTTGATGCCAAGCTACTTATCAAGAATTTAAGATTTAATTTCCAATCCTAAACACTTCCTACTTGCAAAATTAAAAATATAATGTAATATGCTTATTCCTTAGCTCTCCCATGGGCAAAACAGTTGTATAAATACTGATATAATTCATATACTTCCATGATTAATAAACATGGTATAAGGGTCCCAAACTCCCCATCAACATTTTATATGCTGAGAGTCTGTAAGCCAAAGCACTCTGGCAAGCTGAACACCCATCTGGAATTGATGACTAATATTACAGCTCCTTACACATTTGCTTATTTCAGATGTTTGGATGTTCTAAGTTCTATGCTCTGTTTTATATGATTGAAATTAATTTTAATTATATTACTTTTAATACAAGAAAAACAATTAATGAGTTTAATAAGAATATAATGAGTTTATTTTTACTGTGAACATTTTAGAATACAGAAATGCTGCTTCTTTATAAAGTATACACTTCAAGATACTGTTTGGAAAATATAAAGAATTAAAGTCTAATTTTTTTTTCCCCAAAGCAATAGATTTCTAGGGGACAAAGAAAACCCCACCCAAACATAAACTTTTAAATATACAAAATAATATCTAGCCCACTGGTTTATAAAATGTCATTATATGAGTTCCTATCAAATATTTCGGAAATCACGTTTTCATACACAGGGCCCTGGCAGCGAAGTATTAATTAATAGTGGCTCCTCACCTTGAGGTGTCAGTTCTGCCACTGGCTTCGCCTTCACTTGGATCCCTCAAAACAAAGTTAAGGTGGAGATTCAATGATAAAGATGAAAAATAAATCCAGAAAACCTACATCTAAAATGATGTTAAAATAACTTTTTGTTGAGAAAACTTTTAGCATGACACTTGTTCATCATTATCAGTCTGATATTAGGTTTGTTTTATTTCATCACACCCACAAACAACTAACATTTATTGAGCGTCTACTGGCTATTTATCACTGATTAAAGTTGGTACAGTGAAACCAGTTCATGTCTATTATCTTCCAAGTGCCCAACCAAGATATATGGCAAAAACAATTTTTTTTTGTTTAATTCAAGCTAAAGTTAGAATGATTTTAAAATTAATAGCCACACTTGACAAATTTATCATTAAATGTAATCCTAGTAGTCGCTCAATTTAGCAATTAAGTCTCATAATATGATTATCTTTGTAATCAGAGAAAAGCTTTTTATGTATGTATATATACATATATATTTCAATATACCATATATATTAATATCATTCTTTTAAAAGTAATAAAAAGTTTATTAGAATTTCACTCAAAATGTAGTACACACATTTAAAATAATTTGACCTGGTAGAAATATATAGTAAGTAGACAATGAACAAACATATAAGAAGCTGGATTCATTCTTTCTACTATAACAGAACCTTAGGTACCTTAAACCTATTTCACTGATAGAGGTATGCACGCATGCACACATGTATGTGGATATGTGTGCATATGTATTTAAGATATCAAAATCATTTGCTCAATGTCTAATTAGGTTTTACCTATAAATCCACCCTGGAAAAGTTGTCAAATAAAACCAAAGAAACCCTTTGTTTGAACTTCCTATGAAAACACTAATAAAATATAAATGGTTTCATGATGGTCAAAAGCAATTAAACCCAGAAAACTGTATAGAAACTGATTATTAATCAGTATTAACGTATCCCTAGATGACATATAGTGGGATTACAAAACAACTGGTCATTTGAAACTATGAATTTCAAATTCACTTGGTGCTTTACCTTACTATAGTAAATGCTGTTGTAGCGATATGTGGAAGTCTGTAAAACATTTTGATTAACAGGTTTGGCTGCTTTACCAGACATAAAAGAGTACAAATCTAATGATGGGAAGGAAGAACTGAGTTTTTGTGACTAATCCAAGTTTTGAACAATAATCATTGCTTTGGAAGGTTAGAGGCAGTAGAGAATCTTTCAGACCCAACTGTCTCATCCATGGCAGTGGACATAAAGCAGAATTTCCTATGACTGTTGTTTCAATCTGTTGCTGCTAAGAGTAAGAGCTGAAAGGTATCCTATCAAATAGCTTCTTTGAGCTATGTAGGAAAGGGACTAGGGAAACACTCAGTTCACTAATTACACATTGGAATTATGGGAAAAGAGAGTTCAGTTGTCAGGACATTGAGCACAACACCATTTTAAGCGTTTTTATTTTGTTTGCTAATGCTGACATAAGATGATAAATGAACTTATCAGTTTATCTGCTAATCACAGTGTACTGTATTATTCAATCAAAATGCTAGATAAACTTACCAGCTGTCATATTGTTAACTACCATGTGATATCATAGAATTAAATAAATCTGTTAAGGATTTTTGAGATATTTCTAGAGAAAGTCATTCCATAACTGCCATACACATAAGCAAACCTTTAACCTGCAATTTAAAACTATTTTCCTTTGTACTATTATGATGCTCCACAAACTGGTACAGTCCTTAAAAATAATAATATATTTGAAGATATTTATTAAGTTGGTGGCTTTTTCTTTTGCCTTCCCATGCTTAATTATTCAAATTTCTTTAACTTTTCCTCAGAAATATGATTTTTTACTTAGTGGTACTTTGTACTTAGATTTTATTCGTTCTCAAAGATTGTAAGAAGTTCCTCAGTTTTCAAGTGGTACTAAAAATTGGCCCTGGCAACTAAGTATGTCTATTTCTGTTGCTAGTCACACAGAAGTTGTTGTGTGTATTAATTTCTTCAGTTCTGAGAAATAACAAAGAAAGGAAGTCTGCAAGAATAAGAGATAGGGGGAGCCAAAGGAGTATGAAAGACTGAAAATCTAAGAATTAAACTGAACACATGGAATTATAGGGCTGGAATACATGTGTTCTGAGAGTCTGTCTAATTCATATGAATGCCATTAACTAGTACACCATGTGAATGTTCTTAAATACTACAAATGTGGAAGATCAATGAACTGTGCCCTGTTCTGTCACTGACTCAGGATTGTAAGGGGCCTATAAATTCCAATTCACTTGGTGCTTTACCTCACTATAGTAAATGCTGTTGTAGCGATATGTGGAAGTCTGTAAAACATTTTGATTAACAGGTTTGGCTGCTTTACCAGACATAAAAGAGTACAAATCTAATGATGGGAAGGAAGAACTGCGGTTTTGTGACTAATCCAAGTTTTGAACAATAATCATTGTTCCTGCACTAAACCCAACATTGCAGCATCACCTCTACTGTAATACAACTTAGTTGCAGCTTCAAAATGCCAAAATGCTACATGAGGGAATGTTTTCCTAAGGACACACAGGGCATGAGGCCATTGTATTTATTGTTAGCTTACTTTAAATATGTAAATGGTTCTGTAGAGCAAAATACAGCTTTAATGGCTCTTCTTTAACAAGATGTGTTCCAGGCAAATGTTAAGATTTTACATGATTGTTGATAAATGCTACACAGATAACAGTAACAAGATAGAAAATCCTCTGATTATTAAAATCAAGTGAGGCATAAAACAGGGAGACATAGGCTTAACAAGGGTGTTGACTACTAATATAGAGGACAATCAGAGTACAAAGGGAAGAGGTATTCCCTATGGATAGTAAGGTATTCCTGATGCTTCTGTTTGTGGATGATATGATGATTATTGCATCAAGCCCCAGAATATAGCAGAGCTTCCTAAATGAGATCCATAATAACGAAAAATAATTCAATCCAACCTAACCATACAGGAAATAAAAATAAGTGAATGAAGAATTCCTCTTTAGACTATAATATGCAGTTGGATAGAAAAGCTATAGAGCTACTGCACTGTGACATATATATATTTCAGAAAGACGCAGTAGATGAGCAATGAATTAAGCCTAAAATAGAACAAGAGGAAGTTAGATCGCAATTGGGAAACTGTAGAGTACTTCCAATGATAGTAAGTTTCTCCTATAAAGAAAACTCACCCAATCTTTTTAATACAAATGTTCTTCTGGTGATTTTGTATGTGAGGATGTGAATCATGGAATATCACAATCTCCAAGGAATAAAAATTGCAGGTCACCCAAAGGTAGGTAATGGAGAGACACTTGGTAGACATAAATAGAATAAATTAAAATATCAATGGTAAGATGTATGAGAAAAGTGGTGTTAAAGACACCAAATGGATATATGACCAGAAAGAGAGATGAGTCAGTCATTTAATAACAGTGAGTAATAACTAAATAGATAACCTGAATCCTCTCTGGGTAACCCAAGTAATGATGAGATCTAGAATAAGGCCATCTACATGTTTTATGAATTTCCTAATGGGAGAGGAAGGGAGGAAGCCAGAAATGGATGAGTGTTGCTTAAGAAGAAAAGGCAGGGATGGGTTGCAATATGCATCTGTTGAAGGAGTAACAGATCAATGAACTCATTGATGCACTAAAGTACTGAAGTACATAGAAGATGCTGGGGTAGTTTCTAGATACAAGGAAAAATAAATACAATATAATTTGAGGAAGGAGAAAATACTAACAACTTTGGGGACCAAAAAAAGACTTCTTATAGAAGGTGAAACTTGAGTTGAGCCTAAGCTAAGGAGAAGAAGGAGAACAGGAAGGGCATGTAAGATAGGCTTTGCAGAAGTGGGAGATAGAATGACAAGCTGGGAAAGGAGCAGGTGGGACATAGCCTCACTGGAACAAAAGAATGAGTTAAGGGAAGTAATATGAAATAAACCTGGAGAAGTAAGCTGGAGTCAGATTAGAAAGGGTTTTATATACCAAACTGATGAGTTTGCCTTTTATCCTATGATATAATAAAGAACTATGGAAGATGTTTGATTGGGTTTGAGCTTTAGGAATATTATTTTGGCAGCTGGGAAGAGTATAAATTAGAAGGGGGAGAGATCAGAAGTAAGGAATCCTATTAGAAAGCTATTGAGGGGCGGCTAGGTGGCACAGTGAATAGGCCCTGGAGTCAGGAAGACCTGAGTTCAAATCTGACCTCAGACACTTAACACACACACAAAACTAGCCATGTAACCGTGAGCAAGTCATTTAATCCCAACTGCCCTCCAAAAAACAAAAAAAAAAAAGCTATTGAAATAATCTAGGAGAGAGGCAAGGAAGGTCTGAGGCTAGGGGAGTGGCTGTGCACCTGGAGACAAGGTCATGTATACAAGAAATGCCATAGAGGCAGAACTAACAACAACTGGCAGCTATAATATAGAGGCTTGTGTCTTGATACTGTTTCTCTTGTAGGCTTCATTGTGACTTCAGTGAATTACACTAATTCCACGCCAACTGGGTAGTAACAAATTTTTAAAATCTATTTTCTAACCTGAAGTATGTATGGAAGTTTGGGAACCAGGTGCTTTTAATTTATCATGTTAAAGGAATGAAAATTATTCTTTACAGAAAAGTAGCCTTCTTCCTACCTTCACAAATAACCCAGAAGAATAATACCTACACAAGTTCTTTTAAAAGGAAAATTTTAATTTAATTTTTATTTATATATACAAATATATATAATATATATAAATTATATACATTTAATTTTAGTTAAAAAATTTTTAATATTTAAGTACATTTTAGTAAGCAATAACTAAAATCCTTTAAGAATTACTGTTAAGAGGAAAAACACAAAGGATTTTAAAAGTCTATAGGGACTCCTTCATTTGAAAGAGAGGTCCAAGATCATGCGGTATGCTCAGTCATATAAATAATTAGTGGGAGAGGTATGCAAGTCTCCAGACTCCTAGACCAATGTTCCTCTGATTACTCCATGCTGCCTGTGATAAAGTCACTGTTATATAACAGAAAAATGTGTTGTACAGTGCTCATGTAGGAATCAAGTTTTTTTAACCTGTTCTATAGTTTCAAAATTGCCCTTCTTATTTATACTTGTGCCCTCTCATTGGAAAATTTCTTTGTATGTAATTTGTATTTAACGTTCCACACACAAATGTTGCTTCCTCACAAGAGAATGTAAGCTCCTTAAAAGGAAGGGTTGTCTTTTTGTCTTTGTATACTCTGACAACAATGCCTGGCACATATCAAATACTTAATAAATGGTCAGATGAATAGGACATGGGGGCTGGGAGTGAAAAAAGGGGAGCAGGAGGAAGGAGTAAGAGAATTGGAGGACAGAGAGGTGGACAGGGGTAGGGGAGAGAAAATGAGAGATGACATTTTTTTCCCTTCAAAGAGGTCTCATTTTGGGGGTGAAACCAAAATTTATGTATTTGGATGCTACAGTCATATCTATATGGTTTTATAAGCACTTTCATTCTCACTCCACATATTGAATATGGTCTACTGAATGCTTAAGACATCACCTTATGATTTCTTTACCCATTCATTAGACCCAGCCCTGGAGAGCAGTGGGAAAGGATGAAGAATGTCTCCCTGGCATATTTGGTTCTCAGACCTTTTATATTGCACTGGATGTGACCACAGAATTTTAAAAGTTCAGAGCTAGAAGGGATATCAGAGATTATCCAGTTGGATTTCCTTATTTTATAGATCAGCAAGCTGGTATAAAAAAGGCCACAGGTTAATACTGGCACAGTACATAAAAATCTCCAAAATCAGATCAAGGCTAAGGAATGTAACTACCTCATCCTGCCTTCCTTCTATATATTTCTTTGATTGATCTTTCATGACTTCTTATACCATTCATTCAAAGTTGCTCTTGATGTGTGTGCATGTCTAACTATATGTCAGGGTGTGTTAAGGGGGAAGAGGATAGAGGAGGGCCAAAGAGAGCCAATTTAAGGGACCACTTAGCCCTCTAACCTCTTATGACTATGCCCATAATTATTTTTGAAAAGCATGATTACAAATTTAAGCATGACTCTAAGGTAAATGGAATGATTCTGAACAACCCTATCCTTGATATAAGGAAATTATTTATTTGATGTGGAGATTCTCAGTTCCAATTTTCCTAAACAAGGATAAAGGCTATTACAATCATCCCCCCAAAGCCCTTCTAAAACATAAGGTGGTAAGCTAAATTAAGTTAATTAAAATTTAATGTTGATATGATAGCTAGCACATTAATTCTGGACAGAAAAAGCTTATGACTCAGTGGTTGTGTTCTGTGGCATTATATGAATATTTATAGTATATTGGGGACCCTTTTATAATTAAAATGTTCAGTATAGTTTTTCCATTTTATAGGAAACAGCATAATTTTTACTACTTTAAATGGATTGTAGAGGTTTTTAGTCACTATGTCTACTTTTATGATGCATTTTTATTGTACCTATAATTCACCTGATTCCCATTATAGAATTTTTATATTCAGAAAATATGATAGAAGAGAAAGTACACAATTATTTGTGGAGAACATAAGAACAGCATAATTTTAAAGACAAGAAAAACAGATCTAAAATAATCTTGAATAATAATCACAGAACTGGACAGTGGAAGTTTGAAAGGAAACTGAAGATATAAATAAATAAAATACTTTGCTTCTTCTAATTTATGCTAATGTACACATTTTCAATATTCTTTGGTGATAATACTACCTGTTAAAACACAGATAAGAAGTCCACATTTATGCTATATTTCTATTGGACATTTTCTTTATTATTTTATTTTAAAAAACTTCTACAAAAAAACTGTGGCATCATAATATTTCTGTGAAAAATCACTCTGCTATACAAGTTCTGCTGACAAAAGCTAGTATGTGTTTGATTCCCTATACTAAATCTGTAAAATATAACTAAAACAGTATATTGGTACTGACCTGCGAACAAACTTGGAAGTTATTTTGCTTATTATACCAGTTGATGTCCCCCTTCTGGCATGTGAAAATGTACCAGTTTCATGTGATGGTGAAGCAGGTGGTCCATTATAAGTAGCATTACGTCGTTCTCGGAGCTGTTCACCATGAAAAGTACTTCGACTTGAACTCCCACGAGGAAAACGGGTTCGGTCTGGCGTAGAAGCACTAATACTATGAGCAGATGGGGAAGCAGCAGGAACTCTCTGAGTTGTACTGCTGGGAAAAATTAAGATGTTATTCAGGTTGACACAGAAAAATCATTCATGCAGGAGTCATACTTGAAGCTAGAAAGAAAATTTGCAGAACTTCCTTTGTCATTGTGAACTATGGATTGTCTTTTTAGGCAGAGGGGATCTTATTTTTAGGAATAATTTTTAAAATGATGTATCTTTTGAATACTTGTCATTAGATTATTAAAAATCCTAAATCATTTAAATATTAAGAAAATGGGAAGTTCAGAATGCTTAACGACAGTATTCTTAATTTGTAAAATACATATACGGCATAAACCTTTTATCACCAGGAGTGTTAAATTCACGATAGTGCTCCTATACCAAATTATTCTAATTAAAGCTTTGTAGAGCTAAAAACCAAACAACCCCCCTCCCAAACTCCCTAACTCTAAATATAACTACTCAAGATAAATTTAGGCCTTGATGAATAAATATCAAATGGCTATGTGTTAACTAATCTAATATCAAACGATCAGAATGCTCATGGGCAGAGAGACAACATTCTTTAAACAAACGGGGCATAGGAACAATCCTGGCATCAGAGCCACAGAATTTTAGAACTAGAAGGCACCCTAGAGAGTGTGAAGCACAATTCTCCCTTCCTCTTGTTTTTGTAGAATAAACGCCTGAGGAGTAGGGAGATTAACAGCCCTGCCGAAGCTGTAAGTGGAAGAACACTAATGACAACCCAGACACTCCTGCTCCCTAAGGTATGGCACTCTGTATTTAATAAAAAAAGGAAACTGGATGCATGTAGTACATTACCCTGGTCGATAGTCAGTGCCATCTTTGATAGTTGGCAATGTGACTTTTATAGGGTGGCCAGAGGCAGACATAGACTTCTGGTGTCGAGGCCGTGTAGATGGTGCAGCAGAAGTGATGGCTGAGCCTGCAGAAGATGTGCTACTTGCAGACATTTCTGTCAGACTTTGAGCATAAGTCATCAGGAAAGCCATGGGAATATGAAAAAGAAAACAAACTGAAATTTGCCTTGACTAAAGAATGAGATTTCTATAGATAAACCAAATTGAATAAAAAAATTAAACACTTTAGAGATATTAACAATTACATATGACTAATACAACATAATTAATGTCATTCCAGCTAAAAGTATGCTGCATAATTTTTGCCACCAGTTTCCATGGAAAAATGCTTGAGTAGGTTATAAAATTATTTTTGTTGCCTTTCAATGGATTAAAAAATAAAGAAGTAATGGATGAAAAACCGTTCTTTCTTCCTAAGACTCAAAGTTTAGGATATCTTGTCATTACAGTTACTAATAAAAGAACAAGGAGCACTAAGCTGGTAAAATAAAGTCTCTAGCAATAAACATTAATATACTTTCACTAATTATCAATTAAATGATGGACTATTATAGTGGAAGGGATTTTTAGAGATGAAGTCTTTGCTTTCCAAATTTTCATATTATACAGATGTGAAAACTGTGGCCTAGACAGGTGAAAGAAATGACCTGACTCAAGTCCTATAACTGGGAAGTAGAACTGATGATGACTCCTAATCATCATATGAACTTACAAATAAAGAGTGGGACAGCCAAATCCTAGCCACGGTGCAGGGAATTTAATACCACTTAAGACTCCCACCAGCCTCCTGAAGTGTCCAGAGGCAGTAAAGGCAGAGCAATCTGGTGAATCAGATGCTGGATTTGGAGTCAAGATTTTGTTTTGACTCTCACCTCAGACAATCATAGTACTAACCATGTGACTGGGCAAATCAACAAATCTAAGGCTCAGGTTTCTCATATGTAAAATGAGGATGATAACAGCATCTACTTTGCAGGGCAGTTTTGAAACTTAAAGCTCATTACATGTCAGCTATTATTACTGCTAGGACTAAGAGGGTTAAATTCCTCTACCTTCTTATTTTTTATACTTGATTTGTAAAGTGGTCAAGTCAATTCTATCAGGTCACTTAACCATTTACTATGTACAGAAGGTGAATTTCCCCTGCCTCAGTGTCTTTAATGTGAAGAATTTTGACTTGGTATTGATGATATCTCATTGACAAAGTGTGAAATTCTTTCCCAAAATTCTTTGATAAGCTAGGATTCCCTTTCCTTGTGCTAGACAGACACCACTTTAAGTAAGAATGATTGATTTACTGTCAGTTCATGCACTTGGGATATTCTCTTGGATTTGGCCTTTAAAAGGGAGAACAAAGGCGTAAGAAACTGAGAAGGGCTTATAGGTCAGATGAAAAAAAATGCCAGTTGGACTTATGTGGATTAGGGTAGCCTGCAAAACCACCTAGTATTGCCTGACATATGACACATACTAAGGTTTAATAAATGCTTTACTAATCCAATCTAATGTATTCTGTGGTAGTACCATAAGTCTGTAATATAGCTCTATTGAGTTAAGCCTCAATGAATTGATGAGTTATTTAATCCTCTAGTAACCTGTTCCTTCAGTTTGCCCCACTTTCTGGAGTCCTACCCTATAAAACTAGTCCTTCAAACTTACAGCAGTATTCTGAAGTATCTCCATGAGGGCAAATGAAGGTTTCAAGTTCATGCCATATGAAGAAGAGATGTAGGAACTGGGGGATATTTAGCCTGGAGAAGATTTGCAGGGTCATAATAATGGTCTTCAAATATCTGAAGGGCTGTCACATGGAAGAAGAGCGCTTGCCACAGCGCCTGGAATACAGGAGGTGCTTAGTAAATGGTTAAATGACTGATTGTTCTGCTTGGCTTCAGACAGCAGAACTAGTAGTAATGTTTGTAAGATACAAAGAGGAAAATTAGGCTTGATATAAGAAAAAAAAATTCTAACAATTAGGGCTATTCAAAACTGGAATGGGTTACATCACATGGCAGAGGATGCCTACTCATTGATGGCCTACAAGCAAAGGCCAGCTGACACTGGCCAGGTGCACTGTAGAAAAAGTTCTTTTTCTAATAGAGGTCAGACCAGATAACTGTTAAAATCCTTTCAAATCTGAATCAATCAGTCTTTTAATGTGGTATCAATGGGGCAACCTAGGATAGTATCAAGACTTCACAATTTATCACAGGAGTTGAAATCATTAAGGGAATTTTAAAGAGACATCATCAGTACCAGAATCAAGCCATTATCAGTGGGGAAGAAGGGAGAATGGTTTTTTTTTTAATCCTTATTATATAGGAAAATCTCACAGAAGACCAAAATCCTCCTCCATGGGGGCAATGAAGATTGAGAATTATGCTTGAATGTACCTAGTACTTATGTGTGGCCTTCAACATAAAGTCCTTCTCTGATGTTTCATCACAGAGTCCCTAGGTCACCTCTGAACACAAGAGGGAAAGTCCCTGAGTACTGGCCCAGTGACAAACTGATCATCATGTTAGCTTCTGGATGATGAATTTCTTTCTTTCTTTTTTTTAATGTCTTTAATTTAATTTGCACCCGTTTCTATTTGAGTCTGACACAAGCAGTATAATGCTGCTGTCAAGACTGGTATCTACAAAGGAATAAGGATCCAGGGGATGGCCTTCAGCACCAGGGATAGATCAGAGGAGAGATTTTTTTATTCTTGCTGCCTAGAGCAGGAATGCAGGGGGAAGGAAGCATGGTTTCAGGCCACCAGAGTGGAGGGAATAAACACAAGGTTGGTATCCAAATAAAACAAGGCTTCTCACGCTGCCATTACCTACAGGACACTGGGTTGGTGTGAGGACTGCCTCACCCTCAGGAAACCCCACCATGCTGTAAGATGTTTATGTCTTGGGTCAGTCTTTGTATGCTCAGCACAATGCACAAGGCACCCAATGAACGTGACTTTGAAAATGCAGGAGTTGGGCATGAGCATGTCTAAAGAGCCTTCCCAGATGGAAGGGCTACCTGGTCATGAATGTGGGTAGGCCCCAGTGATGAATTTCTTGATCACAGCAGCTCCAGAAAGCCATCTATGAAACCCACAGAAGGGTGCAAAGCACTGTGCTTCAGTATCGTGCCAGGTTGGTATGGGTAGAGGGGGAGGTTAGAGAAAGGGGAATAAAAAAGATACAGAGGACGCTGTTCTAGGTTTCAAGGAGTTCACAATATATTTTATCTCCAGTTAGTAGAAAAAGAAATTGAAATATGGAAAATGAAGTGCTGTTAAGTCAATGGCAGAAGAATAAATAGAATTTATTAGATGTGGCCTAATGATCCATTTTTTTTTCCTTTTTGGAGGAGGGAAGGCTGGGCACTTGGGGTTAAGTGAGTTGCCCAAGGTCACACGGCTAGTAAATGTTAAGTGTATGAGGCCGGATTTGAACTCAGGTTCTCTTGACTCCAGGGCCAGTGCTTTAGTCACTGTGCCACCTAGCCTCCCCTCCTAATGATCCTTTTAACCTGCACTGATAAGTGTTCATAGAATTTTATAATTTCACTGCTGGAAGGAACCTTAGGGATCCCTTATGCCATCTTATAGATCAGGAAACTGAGATCTCGAGAGTTGAAATAAAGTCACCAAGTGGTGACAGGTGTTGATACGGTTCTTCTGATTCTGACTGCAATGCTCTTCTAGTGCATAAAACTGTTTTCTATAACTTATGTGACCCCCCCCCCAAAAAAAAGCATAACACAAACAAAATCCACTCCAGTAGTTGAATTTTAAAATTACCTTTAATTATGCCTAATTATTTAAAACAACCAAACAGCAGTTGGATTTCAAAACTACTGCTAATTATACCTAATTAACTAAAAGAAGTTACTGTTTTACTAATGTTGGGGGCAAGAATTAGCAGCTGAAATACTGATTTTAGGTCAACTTTTATGTACATAAACCCTTAGCATTTGTACTCATTAAAAGGTTAAAAGTTCTTTCATTCTCATTCAACAAAGAAAAGAAAGAAAAACAACATCATTCAAATTATGGTCATTCTATAATGTGATTTGAGATATAACAGAGAAATAATTATTTAAGATTTTATTCACAAAATCAGCATTTTAAATAAGCAATAAGAAGTGGCACAGGTTTTAGGGCCTAAAAGCTATTTACTATGCTTTGTCTGATTTTCTATTAAAAAAAAAATCTCAGGGCGGCTAGGTGGCATAGTGAACACTGGCCCCAGAGTCAAGAGGCCCCATGTTCAAATCCGGCCTCAGACACTTAACACTTATTAGCCATGTGACCTTGGGCAAGCCACTTAACCCCAATTGCCCTGGCCTCCCCCTCCAAAAAGCAAAAACTAAAATTAAAAATTAAAAATCTCTCTCTTTTTTTTTTTTAAGGAGATGAAATATTGTCTCTAAGCTTCCCATAAGGATTGTGTTCTTTCTAACATGGAAGCAGCAGTGTCTTGGGAAAAATGGATAATAAATTGATTTAACATTTTACTTTTTTTACCTTCTGACAAATCTTACACTTAAAACTTAGAAAAGGATGACTGTAAACAAGTTTTGGGAAGGGAAAACAGAAAGAGAGAGAAAAATGGGATTAAGGAAGGAATGAGAAAGGAGAATAAGTATGAGCAAGAAAGAAGAGTTGAACTACAAAATAATGGAAGAGAAAAAAATGGATAGAATACAGAAGGGAAATGATTACTGTGGAAGGAAGGGAAAATCAAAAGAAATAGCCAGAGATGCTGCATAGTTGGGGGAGGGGGAGATATACTAAATGTGATTATGTGTGACCTTGGACAAGAAATGTCCTTTCTCTAGGACCCAGATTCCTCAATTTTAAAATTGAGAGGGTTGGATTAGATTATCTCAAAGGTCTCTACCAGCTCTAAATCTATGATTCTATGACCACGGAAATGACTTACCACTTCTGTGACTGTCTGACTCAGCATCACTGACCCCTGTACACAAATCTACCACATCGAGCTTCCCTCTCTATCACAGACTTCAGTCAACCAATTTAAATTAATCCTCAATTTCTATTTGTTCTATAGCTTTTCGCAATGCTTGGTCTATAGACTCTCAGTCCACCCACTATTTATCTCTTCTAATTCTTATGCCATGTCACAGAATGCTACTCAGAGAGTTCTAGGAATAGAACTGATCTGGTTCAATATCACATTTGCTATGGTACTCTACAACTCAAATCACTCTTACCTGCTGTCTTTCCCATTCTGTATTGCAGAATAGCGATCTGTAGTCCTTTCACAAACATATGTGTTCCTTCTGGTCATACCACTTCCAGGAAAAACATTGTTCTATAAGAAAGATTTAATTTTTCAATTTCAAATAAATTTTGGGAAACTCAGATAATATATAAGCTGCAAATTATATTGAAAAATGTACACTAAACTTTTAATGAACCAGAACTCTCAATCTGATTTATTTGATTTGTTTTTCCTTTAGCTTTTAGGAGTAAAAAAGGAATTGATAAGAGAACAGATTCATATTAGGGTCTAGGTCAAAAAAGCAAATTCTAGAGTTTACCTTGGTGTCACTTAAATTCATACTAATCTCCTACACCAGGGATTAGCAATTTTTCAAAGTATGGGTAAATGGGGTATGCTGTGTCAATAATTCTCCCTTACCACATGGCTATTACCTATCAATCACAACTTCCTCTGAAAGTCTTTGTGGGTGAACAGAATTGTTGGGTAAGTCAGTTTCCGAGGGAGGTGGCTCCTATGAGTACATGTTTCACAAAGTTCATCAACATCTGATGAGAGATATCTTGATCCTAAGCCTCATCCTCATGACAGTGAAACAAATCAATTACAGATAGGCAGGCTGAGGTTCTGGGGTGACTAGCAGGCAGGCCTCTTTCTGCCACATTTGCCAGGGTTTGCTAGTATACTTTTCCACGTGTACACCCACATAGGTTTCTTTGTACAATTCCCAATCCTAGATGTCATGCTACCCCAAACCTTCTATAAGCCACCTTTGGTACATGGTACAACCCCCATCCTCCTATTAACTCTAGAGTACAATATAATGAAAAACAGTTTTCATAATCATGACCTTATTGCACTTCAAAATTCTCAGTTATTAAAGGAGGATTTAAGTATACTTACTATAACATACTTATAAAGACCTTTCGAAAAGAGTGCTAATATAGTTTAGAAATCCTTTTTTTAAACAAGATTTTCTACTTAATCTCCAGTTAATTAGAAAATTGAACTAATGAAAACATTTAATTCTCTTAGCATTAAACATGTTTTTACTGCACATTAGAATAATACAGTCAACTTAAAATCAATGTTTAAATATAAGAACTACAAAATTTATTTTCTATCATATTGGTCATATTATGACTATAATCAATCAGGACATCAAAAAATACACAAGGTCAATAGAAACAAAATTGAGTGGGTCTCAACAGTACATTCACCTAAAAGGAATAACTTCTGGGACTAACTACATCACAAGTGTAAAAAGTAAACTGAATAGAAAATAAATGAAAATATGCTAAATTTATAAAGGGAAGTTTTCACATTAAATTTAGATATATGTGACCCATGATAAACAAGGGCTACACAATTCTAAATTGTATCGTGGAGAGATTCATTATTTTAATTTTATGGAAAGATCTATTATTTTAATGTAAGAGAGGGGACTGAAAAAATTTGTCTGAACTTGTTTGGTATAAGTGGAAGTAAGAAGAAACTGAAAAGATAGGTTGGAAGATGGAAGCCTCTTGTGACCTTCTCCTATACCTTTCCTAAAAAGAGGAGATACATCAGAGCAATACAGTTTTCCATGTAACAACTTGGAAAAAGCTTAAGATTTTGCTACTCACAAGGTGGTAAAAGCCCTGAGTGCTTATGTAAGTTGCTCCCTTGGAGTCTGGAGCTATATAATAAAAATCCAGGGTTTGCTAGTATACTTTTCCTTTTTATAACCTTCTTTTCCTAATATTTAGTTGGAAAAAAATCTATCACAACTTCAGAACCTTTTACTGGTATAATAAAACACTTTCCCAATGAGTGAAACTGTTTCTGCTTAAAAAAAAAAAAAAGGCTTGGGGAGGCTAGGTGGCACAGTGAGTAGAGCACCAGCCCTGGAGTCAGCAGGACCTGAGTTCAAATACAGCCTTGGACACAACACAAAAAACTAGTCAATCACTTAACCCCAACTGTCCTACCTTGCATGCAGCCCCTTTCCCCCTCCCCCAAATAAAAAAAAAAAGACTCAATTTGTTAAGAAGCTTTCAATGTGATTCTGTGAGAAAGAATTTCTATTTTGGAATTTAGAAATACTATATACAGTGTAGATGAAATGAATATTAAAGTACAGGATTAATCAGAAGGCTAGGAAAGTTACACTATAGGGCTATTGCAAGCAAACTGCTTTCTTTATGAACTTTCAAGTACTGACACATTTTTAAGAAATATTAAGCAGGATCATCAATATTGTTTTACATATAATTGGGAAATATAGAGATCCACCATGCCCTACTGGAAAAGTTGAAACGGGTATGGGAGAAAATATGGGAGAGAGCAGATCAGAGGTGGGGATATCCTGTGGGACTGCTGTTTTGGGGGGATGGGTGGGGGAAAAACGGGGAGAAAATTTGTAACTCAAAATCTGGCGGAAACGAACGATGTAAATCAGAAGTTAATAAAGCATTAAAAAAAATATATTAAAAAAAAAAGAAATATTAAGCAGGGGCGGCCAGGTGGCTCAGCAAGTAAGAGCACCGGCTCCAGTGATGGGATGACCTGGATAAAATCCGGGCTCAGATACTCAGCACCACACCCAGAAATAATTGGCCGTGTAACCTTGAGCAAGTTACTTAACCCCTATTGCTTAAAAAAAAAAAAAAGAAATATTAAGCAATTTAAATAATTTCTAACTGCCATCAACTGTCAAAAATGTAGCAAATTAACCTAACTTCTCCCCATTATTTATGAAACAGGCAATTTTAAGTCCATAAAATTTTCCAATATAATGTTTATGTCCTTATTAAATACAGTATAATGCCAATAAGCAAAGAGATCTGTATATTTGTTTGAAATATTTTGAATTAAAGTATATGGGTCAAATTATCTTGCTTTATCAGCATAGGAGGAAACCTGTCATAGGGAATGGGAGCTAAAAGTTGGTTGTCTATGATTTTCTATTATCCTGTCAAATTTTTTCCCCGTAGATTAGAGTCGAGAGCAGTTGAACACATTTGTTCCAATGCTCAAGTCTGGAAAACATTACAGACCTTTTGATGTAAGGGTTTCATTAATATTTTGTATAAAAAATTCCTTGTAAAACAAAAAAGGCATTAAATGTATTAGAAACTGAGTGTCTTGGACGGGTTAAAAATTTGCTTATGTGCTATACATACACTTTTTTTTTTTACATTTGTCATTTTATTTAAACCTGATTAACATTCAAGAAATGTACTTATTAGTAGTATCAATAGTTCTTAAAATGGGGTCCATGAACCTCCTCTTAAAAAATATTCTGATAACAAGTGTATTTCAATATTAATTGGTTTTCTTTGTAATCATATGTATTTTACTTTACGAACTTAAAAACATAATTCTAAGAAAGGGTCTACAGAAGGGGGGAGAACTTGAAGTCTCAAGGCCACATGTAGCCCTCTAAGGTCCTCAAGTGCAGCTCTTTGACTGAATCTAAACTTCCCAAAGTAAATCCCCTCAATAAAAGGAATTGTTCTGCAAAACTTGGACTCAGTCAAAAGGTCATATCCAAGGACCTAGAAGGTCACATGTGACCTTGAGACCACAGGTTCCCCACCTCTGATCTACAGGCTTCACCAGATGGCTAAAAGGGTCCACAACACACAAAAAATTTAGGAATCTCTTGTCAATAGTCTTCATATACTTAAGTTTTGGAAATATTCCACAGTAATATAAAAAATTATAATTAGAAAGGATCACTCCTCTCAGGCACTATGCTAGACATCTGTTTATCTTTCAAAATACTGTTAAACAAAAGTGATTTAATTAAAAACTGGCATTTTACTATTACTGCTTTAAAATTTGCTAGGGCCTTACAATCACGATCACATTTGAACCTCACAACTTTGTGTAATAAATATTATAGGTATATTATTCCCATCTTATAGATGAGGAAATTGAGATTCAGATAAGTTAAGTGACCTGCCTATGGTTACACAGTGAGCAAAAGTGAGAGGTGGGATTTGGATCCAAGTTTTCCTGAACCCAAATTCAGCGCCTACTTCCACACTGCTTCAGCTTAACACTTTACTTAATCTCCAAAACATCAACTATTTATGTTTGTCTCTGAGGGAGAGATAAAAACAATAGATAAGAACCTGGTAGGGTCTTTTCCAAAGTTACCAACAATGTATTAACTGCCGAATCCCATGTCCTCTTCTTAACCTCTGCAGTATGACACAGTTTGTGTTGGCCATCCCCTTCGCTTTGTATTTTCATGACACTTCTTTTTCCTAGTTCTCCTATCTTTTTTTTTTTTTTAAAGCAATTGGGGTTAAGTAACTTGCTCAAGGCTACACGGCCAGTTATTTCTGGGTGTGGTACTGAGTATCTGAGCCTGGATTTGATCCCCAGGTCATCCCGACACTGGAGCCGGTGCTCTTACTCGCTGTGCTACCTGGCCGCCCCCTAGTTCTCCTATCTTGCTAGATTTATATACTGTCACCTAACCACAGGTATACCAAAAGGTTCTACCATGAGCCTTCTCTTCTCTCTCCACAACCTCATCATTACTTCTGGCTGCAATGATCATCTTTACACAGAACTCCTGTATCTATATATCCAGTCCCAGCTGCTTCCTTAAACTTCAGTCCTTTATCACCAACTTCCTGTTAGAAAACACCAGCTGAGTGAATATTCCATAGGAATCTAACTCAAACATGTCCAAAATGAAATTATCTTCCCTACCTAAACATCCTTCCTTTAAACTTGCCCTATTTCTGTGGAGGACACCATCATCTTTCCAGTTACTCAGATTTCTACCCTTGGAGTTATCCTTGACTCCTTCACCCCACAAAGCCAGTTAATAACACCTTGTTGATTCTATATGCCCACCATGTTTCATATTGGCCCCCTTTCTCTCTCTTCATGTAGTTATCACTCTAGCTCAGGTATTCATCATCTCTTACTTGGACCACTACAACAAACTCCAAAATGGATGGCCAACTTCCAAACTTTCCCCTCAATCTAGTCTCCACTGAGCTGCCAAATTAATCTTTCTAAAACATGAATTGGACCATGTACAGTGTGCCATATTCAAGAACTTTCTCTGGCTTCCTATGACCTCTAGTAGAAAACATTCAATGTTTAGGATATTTTATCTAAGCTAAAGTATTAAAGTATCTCATCCACACCTTCTTTACCTGTGACCAAACTGTCTGACTGGAAGGCAAAGCAATGGGCTACAGGGCCTCTATTTAAGGTGGGAGTCCAACACAATCTACTCTCCATTTCCCTCCAACTACATTGCCCTTAGATTTCATCATGTTTTCTTTCCTCAAAGAAACTCTCAATGAGTGGAAAATCTTATTATCCTGCCTGACTGAATTAAGCCTTCTGACTCACATTTCATCTATACTCTCTGCCCTTCCGATTGGACCCTCTGACTAGAGGACAGAGCCATGGGCTCTAGGGTCTCCATTTAAAGTGGAGATCCAGCACAATCTTCTCCCTATTTCCCACCAGCTACACTGCTTTTGGACTTCTTTGGATTCTCTATCCTGCCCCCATGACAGGTGCATTCTCCCTCTCTACGATCTTCCCCTCACCCCACTTTTCACCTTCTTTTTGTGTGTCTTCCCCCATTAATCTGTAAGCATCTTGAAGGCAAGGACTGTCTTGCTTTTTATTTCCATCCCTAGGGCTTAGCACAGTGCCCCAAATAACTACTGATTAATTAGTAACTCCTCAGTTTGGCATTTAAAGCCTCTCACTTTCTGGTTTCTACCTATTAGCCTTTCTTAGTTTACAGCACATCCATCCCTTGCAAATACTCTATGTTCCAATCAAAATGGCTTACTCACGGCTGCCCAAACTTGGCATTTCTTTTCTAGCTTCTTTGCCTTGGTACAGGCTATTTCCAATGCTTGGAACATGTTCTCTTCCTCTTCAAATCACTAACTTCCTTCACAGTTTAGTTCATGGGAAGGGTTTCTGATCTCCGAGTTGTCAGTGCTTTTTCTCCTTATTCCTCAAATCATTATGCAGATACTTTCCTGCTTACAGCCTGCATTCAATGCTGCTCCGTCCTTCTTCCTCATTACAACATAAGTTCCTTTAATAGGGCCTGCTTTTCTTTTAGTCATTCTAACACCCTTGTTTCCCACATGGCTACTCTCCTGGACATGACTGGTTCCAGAAAATCTTATTCCTGCAAGATCACATCTACTCTAAATCTGACCCCTTCTCAGTGTACCTCTTTCTGGAGCAGGAGAATACCAGAAGAGCTCCTCTCAGAGACTCCATTTAATCAGGGAGCCCAGGGCAGCCACCTCATCATTTTCCATCCAGTCAAGGGAATTAAACTCTTTCCTTTCCTCCTGTTCCTCCTCCCAGTTTCTTTTTATGTGTTATTTTTTCCTATTAGATTGTGAATTCTTTGAGAACAGTGCTGACTTTTGACTGTTGTTTGTTTTGCATCTCTAGCACTTGGTAGAACGCCTGGCATACAGGTGGTGCCTAATAAATGTTTACTAACTGAATGACTAATGCCAACATCCAGCCTAGTGTCTTCATCTTGCAGGTCCTTAATAAATGGTATTTGGATTAGAATGGATTAACTTCATTTTACAGTTGAAGAAACTGAGGCAGATAACAGTGACTTGTCCAGGGTCACACAGCTAGTATGTGAGGTTGGATTTGAACTCAGGTCTTCCTGACTACAGGTCCAGCACTCTATCCACTGTGCCACCAGCCACCTTCCCTTCTATATCTCCACACTGATAAAATTTAGCCCTAGACTAAAAATAGTTTATAGATAATAGCTGATAATTACAAGGTATTTTTAAGGTTTATAAAGTGTTTCATGTTTTTTGTTTCGTCCTCCAACATGTTTTAAGAGCAGAGAGAAGAAATCAAGGATAGTCTAAGTACTTCAGCATGGTATAATGGATATGGGATGGGATAGGATCTGTAATAGCTGAAGGAAGAGAGAAGGGTATTTCAGGAAATGGGGACAACACAAAGCAGAGAAGTAGTGCTACACCTGGTCTGTTTATAGGACACTAATCAGGGTGAAAAGTGTAGGTCTGGTATTAGTGAGCAGTTGGAAATAAAGTTGGATACATAGGGCGGGGCCCAATTCATTTCTATGGTGCTGTGAGTACAGGTAGGCAGGTATTCTGGCTGATATTCAGGTAATAAATATGATACTTTGCCTAGTATTTCCCAAATACTCTTTAATTTGCTAAGCCCCACATCTTAAAAAAAAAAAGCTGCACAAAATAGATTCATTGTTTCATATCCAACCTTTTTTTGGTTTTATATAGAAAAATATTCATGTTTGTTGATATATTTCAAGAAAAAAGTACTAAGCACCTGTAGTTATATAATAGGAACAATTTGCAAGTCAGTTGAAAGACTATATTAATTATATTCATCTATTCTTACAGTAGTTTTTCTATACCTGATGAGTTGAAAGCTGCTTTTTCCCTTCTTATGTAAAAAAATGGTATCCTAATACCATTTTCATAGCTTCATAGTTTTCATGTATGATGAGAATAATCTAGTTATTATTTTGTTATAAGTTAATAACAACTATGTTAATGTTTAGGTAACACTATTTTTGCAAAATTCCTGAAGGTACCAAAACCCAATCAAATAAATGTTATTATTAATGGAAAAACCAGGACAGTGAATTTTAACTGACTACACACATTTAAGCATTATTATCAAGATTACAACATTAAATTTTTCCTCCAACTTTTAAACTATGCATTTTTTCATAAAACGCTCATGGCTCTGCCTAATTTCACTACATATTAATGCTGTCAGCCGGGTACCCTTTCTGGTATCTCTTGCTGATGACTTATCACCTCCCACCTCTTTCACTCTTTTTGACCCTCTAACTTTATTTCTACCCCAATGATTTATGCAAAGTAAGTAATTAAAAATTTACTGAATTGGATAACCTCATCACTTACTTTACTGAAAAGACTGTGGTCATCATCTACTGTGAATTCTTACAACTTTTCTCTTCTCTATCTCAAACTTTCAATATACCATTATCCACTCTCTCTTTATATCTCTGTCTCAAAGGGAAAAGTATCTGTGGGGAGCCAAGGAGGCCTGATCCAGGACTCAGATAAAAATCTTAACAGTGTACTCTAAATAAGAGCTCTTTGAGACGCAGCTTTTTTGTTAAGCTTGCTCCTGAATTCTTTGATATGAATTATACTTAAAAGGATGTTGTTTGATTTTTGAGATTAAAAGCTCTACCCCAAGACTTTAGTCTCCTAGATAACAAATCCTTATCAAATTATCTATTCTGTGCTACTTTCAGGATATAAGACAAAGTAATCATAAGAAAACTTGAGTCTCCTTCCTTTGTCTCATTTCCTCTATAAAAACCTTGTCCTAAGAATCAATAAATGGAGTTCATAGTTCTTCCTTCAACTACCCATATGGTCTGGTCATTTCTTGTACACATCTCCCACCATGTTTAGTGCCAGATACCGAGCAGTCCATGACAACTATCTCCCTGCCTTGCCATGGAAATGAGTCCAAATGGTCTCATGATCCCATCCCATTCCTACCTCTTCTGAAATCTTGCTCCATCAATTATTCTCAATAAAGCCCACTCCAACAGCATTTCAAAAATTCTTCATACAAAAATGTAGTAACTAGGGGCAGCTAGATGGCACAGAGAATAGAGCACCGACCCTGGAGTCAGGAGGACCTGAGTTCAAATCTAGCTTCAGACACTTGATACACTTACTAGCTGTGTGACCTTGGGCAAGTCACGTTTAACCCCAATTGCCCTGCCTTCTCCCCTCCAAAAAAAAATATGTAGCAACTGTTACCCTTTTTAAACAAACAAAAACTCCTTTCCTTTCCTTTCCTTTCCAGGTGCCTTTCAAATCTTTCTCTTTAACTGAGATCCAGATCTGCACTTCCAATTCTTTGCTAGACAAGTCCTATTTTTCCCACCAACACCTCAAACTCAACATGGAAAAAATTGTCCAAGACATGCAAACTGGACTCAGTAGCTTCTGAGCTTTCCTCCTAACTCAGAGATGCTGGGAACTTACCTGAAAAACTTGCCTCCCCTTCTGGTTTCCCTGTTCTTATTAACAGGATCCACCACTATTCTAATCATCCATGCTAGAAAGCTTGAAATAATTTTTTTACTCCAAAATTTTTTTCTTTTTAAATAATTTTTTGGGCTACTTCTATTTCTTAATCATCCATCCATTCTTAAATCCCTAAAAACCTTGTCTTTTATTGCTCTACTGAAAGTGCTCTCCAGAAGAGATTAACTACCATCTAATTATCAAATCTTACTGCCTATTCTGAGGCCTCACTCTCTTTAACCTTTCTGGAGCATATGACTTGCTGACTGCTCCTTTCTTCTTAAAACTTTCTCTTCCCTTGGGGTTCCATAACTATAGTCTTGCTTCTCTTCAAAGCTTTCTACTCCAAAGTTACCAATGATCTAGGAGCAGCTAGGTGGTGCAGTGAATTAGAGCACTGGCCCTGGAGTCAGGAGGCCCTGAGTTCAAATCCAGCCTCAGACACCTGACACTTACTAGCTGGGTGACCTTGGGCAAGTCACTTAACCCTTGCTTTTCCCCCTCCAAAAATAAACAAAGTTACCAATGATCCTCTTAAATGCCAAATTCAATGACCTTTTCTCAGTCCTCATCCTTCTTAACCTCTCTGCAGACCTTGACACTATTGATCACTCTCTTCTTGATACTTTCTTCTCTCTAGCTTTTCATGACCCCATTCTCTCATGGTTCTTCTATTAATTTAACCACTCTTAAGTCTACTTCACTGGGTCTTCATCCAAGTCAAACCCATATGCCATAAGTGATCTTCAGCGCTCTGTCCTGGGTCTTCTACACTACTTGGTGATCTCATCACAAATTGAATTATCCTCTCTATGCTCATGATTTTCACATCTACTTACCTAACCCTAACCTCTCTACTAACCTACAGCTCTCATCTCCAACTGTCTTTCAGATATCGTGAAGTGGAAGGTCTAGCAGACATATTTAACTCAATATGTCCCAAATTAAACTTATTTATATTTCTCCCTAAACCATCCCCCCTTCAAAATTTCCCCACTGCTAAAGAGGACATCATCATCCAAATCAAGTAGACTCAACCTAGATAGGCATCAACCTGAACACCTATTTTTTTTTTTACCGTCTCTTTTGCCTATCCAATCTGTTGCTAAGACCTATTGATTTCACCTTTGCAATTGCTCTTTCATATACTCCCCCTCCTCATTTCTGACAGCCACCACTCTGGTGTAGGTCCTCCCAGATTATTGCAATAGCCTGCAGGTGGGTGTGCCTGCCTCAAGTTTGTCCTCATTACAATCTATCCTCTATTAAGCCACCAAAGTGATTTTCCTGAAGCATATATCTAATCATGTCACTCTGCTCCCAGTTCCCACTTAAAAAAACTCCAGTGGTTCTCTATCCCCTCCAGGATCAATTATAAAATCCTGTTTGGCATTCAAGGCTCTTCTTAATCTCCCTTCCTCCCCTGCTTCTTAATCCTCATCCCTACATACTCTTTCAGCCAGTGACATTGGCATCCTTGCTGTTCCATGAACAAGAAATAAGATACTCTTGTCTCTTCGTTCTCAGTACTTTCTCTCTTTTTGGTCTTTTTTTTGGGGGGGAAAGGCAGGGCAATTGGGGTTAAGTGACTTGCCCAAGGTCACATGGCTAATAAGTGTGTCGAGTGTCTGAGGTTGGATTTTAACTCAGGTCCTCCTGACTCCAGGGCCGATGCTCTACTCACTATACCACCTAGCTGCCTCCACAGTACTTTCTCTTGCTGTTCCCATCCCTGGAATGCTCTCCCTCCTCTCTGCCCTGACTTCAGATGCCAGTTAAAATCCCATCTTCTACATGAAGTCAGTCTCAATCCCTCTTAATTTTAAGGTCTTTCCTCTGTTGCTCACTTTCTACTTATCCTGTGTATAGTTTGCTTGTACAAATTTGTTTGCATGCAGTCTTTCCATTAGACTGTGAGCTCCTCAGCCCGTAGCACAGTGCCTGGCACAGAGCAGGTGCTTAATAAATGCTTCCTGACTGACTGGTTCCTCCCTTTTGTTCTCTGGCTACCAGTTCCAATTCTTTTTCATCTAGCTCTCTCAATGTATATATTCACGAATCTGTCCCTGGGTCTCTTCTCTTCTCGCTTTCCTCACAGATGCCTTCCAAATCACTCTCTAATAATCTCACCCTCTTTCTTGACTCACAGACCTGCATCTCTATTATCTTCTCCTGAGTATTCTGCCAACACCTCAGGTGCAGCAGGGATAAACCTGCCTGATAGTACATACAAACTGGGATGGCTGGCCTCCCCTTCCAACTCTGAGAGCCTGTGAAGTCACCCTGAAATCTCCTGATATTCCATGTTAAGAACCTTGGGGCAACTTCCTTTTTTTAAACTAGTCCCTCACCTCAACTCTATCGTGAGTGTGACTCACATCTGTTTCCTTCATTCCGTCTCCAGTGCCATCTCCTTAGCTCAGGCCCTCTATATTGACTTCAACTCCACTCACTTTCTGTTCCAATCCAACCTCTATGCCACTGCCAGAGTTATTTTCTTATGACATAGCTCTAATCGTGTCATTTATCTGCTCAAAAACCTTTGAAAGATTCCTGTCTCCTAAAAAGATCTAAACTTCTTTTTTAGCAAGACATCCAAAGTATCTCTGTGCTATCACTCCAACTCACCTTCCTTGTATTCTATCCCATTACTCTCCTGTCATGTATCCTCTACACTTGAGTTTTCACTATTTACGGTGTCCTATACATGTTCTGTACCTTTGCTCATGCTCTATCTTCTGTCTACTATATACATGGCAAAAAAAAAGCCTCTGCCTGTGGAAGTCCTATCAATTAATGCTCATCTCAAAGGCTACCTCCTTCATGAAACTTCTTATGACCTCCCTGAACAAATGTGTTCTTTCTTCTACAAGCCCCTATAGCACTTTGTAGTAATAATGACAGCTCTTATTTATATAACACTTTAAGGATTATAAAGTCTTTTTTTTTTTTTTGCTTTTTTGGAGGGGGAAAGATAGGGCAATTGGGGTTAAGTGACTTGCCTAAGGTCACATAGCTAGTAAGTGTTGTGTCTGAGGCCAGATTTGAACTCGGGTCCTCCTGATCGCAGGGCCAGTGCTCTACTCATTGCGCCACTTACCCACCCCTATAAAGTACTTTCTAACACCAGTCCTGTGAAATAGGTAGTGCAAGTACTAATATCCCTGTGAGGAAGCTGTTTAATGATTTCCTCACCTATGCTACTTACACTTAGTAAACACCAAGGCCAGTATGTGGCAGAGCTGAAACGTGAGCCCAGGCCTCCTGAGAAAGACTACTTCTCTTTCCACTTTCCTACTCTGTACATCCATTATGACACTTTTACTGTCTAGTGTGTTAGTATTTGTGTATAAATGGCATTATGGATTCAGACATGGCCTTAAGAGTCTCAAAGGCCTGGGTTCAGGTCCTGTCTCTGATAACACTTGCTATACGACCCTGGCCAAGTCATGTGACCATTCACAGTGTCCCAGGTAACTCTCTGAGACTTTAAGGTGCAAAGCAAGTTCTGATCTTTATTGGGTGAAGAAACTTCCTCACTATGTATACCCTATGCTACTGAAGTCACAAGCTTGTTCAAAACAAAACAAAATTATGTCCCTACTAGAGGATTAACTCCCAAAGTGCAAAAACCATGTTGTTCATGATTAGTGATATTCTCTGCAGTATCCTACATGGAGTAGGATTTAAACATGTATTGGCTGAACTGAATTAAAAGCTCTTCAGGATATATAACTTTATCCTTTCTAAAACTTCTAAAGTTTATAAATGAGATCAAATAAACACATATATACTCTGTTATTTAAAAATAAAAGATGTTCTAAATTTTAAACCATGATCACAATATACTTCTACATGCAATAATATATACGAACACTTGGCATAGTAGAAGATTTTTTTCTTTCGGGTCCTACAAGAGGACTTGCTGTCATCTCTGCTTTGGATCCAACTATAGTGCTGCCCAGTTTATGAGATACATCTTTGTCCCACTCCTCTTTTTGCTCACTTTCCGCACTGTTTGCCTGAGCCCTTTTGGTGTATGACACAGCAGCAGGAATTGACGGACCAACTGTAAAATAAAACATATCATCATCAACTGAAAATTACTCATTTTTTCAATTCAAAAAATTAAACTTGATTTTTTTTTGACCTTAGAAATTCTCTTTAGACCTTAGCAAAAAATTTTATGCTGAAATTTGAACCAAATATGACTGCCCTTTTGAAAAAAAAAAAAACTTGGCAAAAAGACAGATAAGTTATCTACCATTTTTGACACAATAAATCAGTAATTCAAGAAGATGAGGAACAAATAGGCACATAAACAGGTGGATCTTCAATTTTTAAAAAGAATGTCACAAACCCTGCCCCTTTGACTATGGAATGCCCACTCCATAATTAACAAATTTGCTTTCACCTCAAACCTTTTTTCTTTCCATCTTCTGTCTCAATGAGACCTGGTTCCCTCATGATGACACTGCATCCCCAATCACTCTTTCCAATATTGGCCGTATTTTAATTTACTCCCAATTCAGAGGTTGTGGCGGAGGAGTTGGAACACTCCTTGTTCTCCATTCCTACTTTCTAATTTGCCATCACTGAGTAACCTCTCCTTTGAGGTTCCAATCAATATCAATATCCAATCAAGATTCTGGTACATGTTATCTGCTAACTCCAAGGATATTTCCTTCCTTCTGTCCTGAATGAGTTTAGTTTGACTCTCAGTCTTTCTCTCCACCCCAACTCCTCCTGTCCTCTAACTAGGAAACTATAACATACATATTGTTGGGTTTTCATTTATTTATTGATTGATTGCTATTTTGGAGGGCGATTGGGGTTAAGTAATTTGCCCAAGGTCACACAGCTAGTTTTTTGTTTTTTTTTTTTTCTGTTAAGCGTCTGAGGCCACATCTGAACTCAGGTCCTCCTGACTCCAGGGCCAGCACTCTACTCACTGTGCCACCTAGCTGCCTCTATAGCATACATATTGCTACTCTGCCAAACACTCTAACTTCCCAGTTCCTCAATCCCCATGATGTATTCTACCACTTCACCTCAGCTACACACAGACCTTGCTATTTACCCACAAGTGTTACAGTTTCTAAGCACATGAACTCTAAAATCCTAGTATCTGACCATGTTTTATTTTGTTTTTTAATCATTCAATCTTCTGCTCTCCCTTGTGATGACTAATGCTATTTCTCACCCTCTCTCCTCAGTTCATTTCAAAGCTACTCACCTCAATTCCCTTCTGCATACAGACTTCTTGGTGAATTAGTCCAACACTATCTTTCTGCTCCTGAGTGCCCTGCCCCCTCATCTTGTCACAACTACTCCCTGCCAAATCCAAACCTTGGCTTACTATCGCCATTCACCTCCTTTGTTCCTATTTAAACACTGATGAACAGAACTAGGGAAAAATCGCAAAACTGTGCTGAACAGATTCATTACAAACTTAGATTACATAATTTCAACTGGACCCTTACCACAACCCTCTCAGCTAAGGATTTTGCCTCATACTTCACTAGAAAAATTGATGTCATTTGATGAGAGATTCCTCTTCTTTCCTCATCATCCCACATTACTCATGTCTTTCTTCACTACCTCCTTCATATCTGTCCTACATGAAGAGGGTACCATTCTCCTCGCCAAGGCAAACGCTTCTACACTCACAGGTGAGCCCATTCTATGCCATTTTCTTTTTTTTTTTTGAGACTATGCTGTTTTCTTAAAGAGATTGTTTCCTCTAGTATCCCCATTCTTTCACTAATCTTCAATCTTTCCTTGTCTGCTAGCTGCTTCCCTGATACCTAAAAACACACTCATGTCTCCCCCATCTTTTCATTTCATTCTACTATTGATCACCCTACATCTCTCCCCTCTTTTGTAAACTCCTGAAGAAAGTAGTCTGTGCCAGACCCATTCATTTCTCCTCTTACCAGCTTCCTAAACCCTCTGCAGTTTAGCCTCTGACCTCATAGTGATTCAACTGACATTGCTCTTTCAAAGTTATCAATGATCTCTTAATTGTCAAATCTAATGACCTTTTCATAATCTTCATCCTTCTTGACCTCTCTTCAGTCTTGGACACTGTTGATCACTCTCTTCTGGATATTTTATGATATTTTGTGACATTGCTCTAGCCTGGTTCTACTCCAAACTGACTGACTACTCCTCACTACTACTACTGCTACTCCTTGGTCTCCTTGGATATTCATCCAGTTCACTTCCACCAATTGTGTATCCCCCAAAATTCTGTCGTCTCCTTTTCTCAATGCTATTTCACTTGGTGACCTCATCAGCTCCCATAGATTCAATTATCATCTCTATGTTGATAATTCCTAGATCTACTTAACTAAGCTTAAACATTCTATATTACTTAATCCTGTGTATAAATACACATACATTGATACATACTGATAGAAGAAATTTTCATATTATTCTCTTTATCAAACTGGATGTGTCATAGATCTTAGGCACATGTACAAAACTGAACTCATTCTTTCTTTTTTTAGTAGTTTACGGGTTTATTTAACACAAATAAAAATGTGCAAAGCTTTTTACTCATTTTCTTCACTCCTCAGTCTAGCGTTTGGATTGGTGATCTTGATGGTTAGCTGAGCTGCTCTCTCAACAATAACTTTCCGATTCTTAGAGGAAACGTTGTGAGCAATCTCAGCACAATTAAGATTTATTGCACAGCTCTCTTCCTTTGGCCTCTTCCAGTCGGTGGAGTGCCTGTTAGCGCAGGCTGCGGTGTAAAGATGGCTAAGTCTAAGAACCATACCACTCACAACCAATCACGAAAATGGCACAGAAATGGCATCAAGAAACCTAGGTCACAGAGATATGAGTCTCTGAAAGGGGTTGACCCCAAGTTTCTTAGAAACATGTGCTTTGCCAAGAAACACAATAAGAAGGGGCTGAAGAAGTTGCAGGCCAACAATGCCAAAGCCATCAAGGCCCAAGCAGAGGCCATCAAGGCCCTGAGCACCAAGGCCTCCAAAGCCAAGCTCCTCAGGCACAAGATCCCCAAGACCAGCGCCCGGCGTGCTGGCCACAAGATGGCTGCCAAGCGTCCAGGTCCTAGGATCGGCATCAAACGTCCAGGCTCCAGGATCACAAAGCCTGACTCTAAGGTTGCCAGAACCACTGACCCCAAGTCTACCAAGCCCACTGACCCCAAGGCTGCCAAGTCTGCCGCCAAGGTCAGTAAGTCAGATCCCAAGGCTACCAAATCTGGCCCCAAGGCCACCAAATCTGATGCTAAGGCCACCAAGTCTGACCCCAAGGTCGCCAAGTCTGATTCCAAGGCTGCCAAGTCCGATCCCAAGGCAGCCAAGTCTGATTCTAAGGCTGCTAAGTCTGCCGAATACAAACCCAAAGATGCTGGGGCTAAAGCTGCTGGTCCCAAGCCTTCAAAATAGATGCTTCAGAACAGAAGGACTTGTTTAAAGCTAAAACTCCCTTTTTTCCCAGCCAGGGTATGATTATTCACTATTTTGTACAAATAAAGAAAATGGTGAGTCATAAATAAGAAAAAAAAAAAAGATTTATTGCACATCAGGAGCACTTCTAGCTCTCTGACATTGTGCACCAAAAACTTCCTGAATCCACTTGGCAGCATGTGTTTTGTCTTCTTATTGCTTCCATAACCAATACTGGACATCAAGTTCTGGTCCTTGAATCGCCTTTGCACCCTGTTGTCAATGCCTCTTGGTTTACTCCAGTTTCTCTTGATCTTGACATATCTGTCAGACTGGTGGCAGATGAACTTCTTGGTCCTCTTCTTGATGATTTTAGGCTTCATGAGGAGTCTGAGGGCAGGCATGGTGCCAGCAAAGAGACAGCAGCCCCTCCCTCTGGAAGTGCTGACAGTGAACTCGTTATCTTTCTTCCCAACTTCCTTATTTCTGTGGAAGGCACCATCACTTCCTAGTCACTCAGGCTTGTAATCCAGATGACAATTTCTCACTCTTTCTCACTCACCATATCCAAGCAGTAGCCAAGTCCTGTCATTTCTACCTTCACAACACCATAAGGAGATAACATCTCCCCCGTATGCCTTCTTCTCTCCTTTGTCATTGTAACCATGCTGGTGCAGGCTTTTGTCCCCTCATGCATGGATTACTGCAATAGCCTGTGTGTAGATCTCCCTGCCTCAAGCCTCTCCCCACCTTGTTCCATCTTCCACTTGGCTAGCTGTAAAGCTGATCTTCCTAAAGCACAAGTCTGACCATACAGGATCACATTCCTATTCAACCAACTTCAGGGGCTCCCTATAATCTCCAGGATCAAATATAAAATCCCCTGTTTGGCTCTCCATAACTGACCCCCTCCTTCCTTACACCCCACCCCAAGTACTCTGCACTCCAGTATTGCTGGCCTCCTTGCTGATCCTAGAACAAGGTATTCTATCTCTTGACTCTGGGTATTTTCATTGGCTGTCTCCCATCCCACTTTTTCTCCATGCATCCTAGATTTTTTGGCTTATTTAAAATTACAGCAAAGTAGAAACCTTTCCAAATCCCTCTTAATGCTAGAGCATCTTCTTGTTTACCTCCAATTTATTCTACGTACATCACTTGTAAATAATTGTTCACATGTTGTTTCTCCTAGGCACTCACACTGCATACGATCTGCATGCACTTAGTTATTTGCATGGTGTCTCCCCCATTAGAAAGAACTCCCTGAGGGCAAGGATTGTGCCTAGCTTTTCTTTGTGTTCCCAGTCCCTGGCATACAGCAAGCACTTAGTGAATCCTTCCTGAATAATTAATGCTTGCGTGCTGACTTTGCATAATATAGTACTTGTCTGAAAATGCTTCCCACCATGATCACTGAAACGCCTCTGTTTCTGATTTGCTGATATACTCCTCTGGACCTTGAGATGAGCAGGAGATTGCATAGAACTGTTGTTTAGGTCACTGCTGGGTCGAGATCGCTGACACAAGTTACCACTGGACAAAGATTCACTTCCTTCGAACTAGAAGCATAAAAGAAAGGACAATTAAGATTTTTAAAAAGATCTAAAAGTAGTCATGTGTACAATTGCTTTATTAATCTGATATTTTAAAGATCGGTAAAGGAAGACCCCAGGCCCAAAAAGAGGAACCCTAAATACAACAGATCCCTGATGATAAAAACATTTATTGTCTTAGAAGAGCTTGCCAAAGAAAACTTGCAAGGGAGGAGGGGGGTGGAGGAGAGAGAGAGATTTCTCAGCTGCTCATAGAGGAGTGGAAAATGAGTGAGATGATAAGAGTTTCTAGAGGCTTTCAGGAGGGGGTGGCAAAGATGAGGATAAAAGTAAAAGATATCTGTAGATGCAATAAGCTAGGTAGCAGGATATTTAGAGAGTCCCAAGCACTGTCTTGAGTCTGCAGGTGCTGTTTAAGGTTGCCCTTGAACTGGTCAAAGCAAGTTCTGTGATTTCTGGCTGCTACAGGTATCTCCAAATTTGACTAGAGTTTACTAGAGATCACTGGTATGTCAAGCAGTTTTGGGCTTTAGGAGTGTTTCTGATTGGCTAGTTGTTGTGTAACTGAGAAGTCAATATAGTCATTACAGAGCCCATGTTAACAAGCTATTCTATAGTACTTTACCATAAAAGCAGGCACCATTAAAATTTTTTTGTTGCTACAAATATTTTTGTACATATGGGTCTTTTTCCCACTTCTATGATCTCCTTGAAATACAACCCTAGAAGTGGTATTGCTGGGTCAAAGGGTATGAAATTATTTATAGCCCTTTGGGCATAATTCTAGATTGCTTTCCAGAATGGTTGGATCAGTTCACAACTCCACCAGCAATGCATTAGTGTTCCAATTTGTCCACATCCTCTCCAGCATTTGTCATTTTCCTGTTTTGTCATCTTAGGCAATCTGACTGGTGAGATGTAGTACCTCAGAGTTGTTTTGATTTGCATTTCTCTAATCAATAGTGATTTAGAGCATTTTTTCATAGCTTATAAGTATCTTTAATTTCTTCCTCTGTAAACTGCCTGTTCATATCCTTTGACCATTTATCAATTGGGGAATGACTTGTATTCTTATAGATTTGACTCAATTCTCAGTATATTTTAGAAGTGAGTCCTTTATCAGTGACATAGCTTGCAAAAATTCTTTCCCAATTATCCACTTCCCTCTTAATCCTGATTACATTGGCTTTATTTGTATAGATGCTTTTCAATTTAATGTAATCAAAATTATCCATATTGCATTTTATAATGCCCTCTAATTCTTGTTTGGTCATAAAGTCTTCCCCTCTCCACAAATCTGACAGGCAAACTATTCCTTACTTTCCCAGAATGCTTACAGTATCAGACTTTATACCTAGATCATGCACCCATTTAGACTAGATTTTGGTATATGATGTTAGATAATGGTCTATGCCCAGTTTCTGCAATACTATATTCCAGTTTTCCCAGCAGTTTTTGTCAAACAGTGAGTTCTTATCCCAAAAACTGGGGTCTTTGGATTTATCAAATAGTAGATTACTATAGTCATTGACTGCTGAGTCTCGTGTACCGAATCTGTTCCATTGATCCACTACTCTATTCCTCAGCCAATACCAGGTAGTTTTGAGGACTGCTGCTTTACAGTACAGATTAAAATCTGGTATAGCTAGTCCACCTTCCCTAGCATTTCTTTTCATTAATTCCCTGGATATTCTGGACCTGTTGTTCTTCCAAATGAATTTTGTTACTATTTTTTTCTAGCTCTATATGGTAGTTTTTTGGTAAACTGATTGGTATGGCACTAAATATATAATTTAATTTAAGTACAATTGTCATTTTTATTACATTAGCTCAACCCAGCCACAAGCAATTGATGTCTTTCCAATTAGTTAGATCTGACTTTATTTGTGTGAAAAGGGTTCTGTAATTGTGTTCATATAGGTCTTGGGTTTGTTTTGGCAGGTAGATGCTCAAATATTTTATAATGTCTACAGTAACTTTAAATGGGTTTTCTCTTTTTATCTCTTGCTGTTGAATTTCCTTAGAAGTATATAGGAATGCAGAGGATTTATGTGGGTTTATTTTATATCCTTCAACTTTGCCAAATTTATTTATTGTATCAAGTAGTTTTTTATTTGATTTTCTAGGATTCTCTAAGTATATCATGATATCATCTGCAAAGAGTGATAGCTTGGTCTCTTCTTTGCCTAATTTGATTCCTTTCAATCTCTTTTTGTGGTAGCAAAGAATTGGAAATTAAGGGGGTGCCCATCAATTGGGGAATGGCTGAACAAGTTGTGGTATATGCATGTTATGGAATACTACTGTGCAATAAGAAACGAGGAGCAGATAGACTTCATATTTACCTGGAGAGGCTTATATGAACTGAGGCTGAGTGAGAAGAGTAGAGCCAGGAGAAGTTTGTACACAATTACAGACACAACATATGGGTGACAACCAACTTTGATAAACTGGACTCTTCTCAGCAATCCAGAATCATAAGTCAAACCCAAAAGACTAATGATGGAGAGAGATGTTTACATCCAGAAAAAGAACTGAGATTGAAACCAGATTGAAGCAAACTACCTGCCCTTTTTTGTTTTCTTGTTTGGTTTTGTTTCCTCTTTCCCATTCTTCATTCCATCTGTTACAATCCTTCTTTATAACCTGACTAATGCCTAACATGAAAGTATTTGCAGATACTATGCTTGATTGTATGCCACCATGGGGGTGAGGCGGGAGGGAGAGAAAATTTAAAACTCAAGAAATTGAGGTAATGAATCTTGTAAACTAAAAGTAAACAAATTAATAAAGACCAAAAAAAATTTTTTTGTTGGACAAGTAGCTGCCCATTCCCAGAATTTTCAGGGTATCAAGTTTTACCCCTAATCCTTCTCCTTCAAGAGAAGGAATGGTATTCCTTGAAACTAACTTAACAGAGTCTCAATTACTCTCTTACTTTTTCCTGGGTTTGTATTTTAACACTTAGGCATTATTATTGTTGTTCAGTCATTCCAGTTGTGTCTAACTGCCCCTTTTGAGGTTTTCTTGGCAACGATACTGAATTGGTTTGCCATTTCCTTTTCTAGCTTATTTTAGAGGCAAGGTTAAGGGACTCAAAGTTTTCTTTGTGTATAACATATTAGATAATCACTGAATTTGCATTCATTATCACTTAGAACAAAACTGCCATATTATTCTTGTTTTGATTATGATTTAAGGAAGGCAAACAGAGTTAAGTGACTTGCCCAGGGTCAAATAGCTAATAAGTGTTTGAGGTCAGATTTGTACTCAAGAATATGAATTTTCCTAACTTCAGGGCTGGCACTCTATCTCCTGTGCCACCCAGGGGCCCATTCACACATACATTCCATTATCAAAATTTAGGTACTATCCTTTCTCCATAAGAATTGTTACGTTGGCCTTTTGTTATAAAAAATGACCAGCAAAAATTTAATCCAAACTTCATTAGCACTATCAACCAGAGGAATGAAGTTGGCTTACAAATTTACCATTCTACCTTGCATCAATTAAATTCTTTTCAAAAAAAAAAATCTCATAAACTAGAATTTTAGGCACTTGGTATTTCTGGATATTTCAAAAACTATAGTGGTGAGGTAGTATTATACAGTGGATACAGGGCTGGTATTGGAGCCAGGAAGATATTAGCTCAAGTCCAGTCTTTGATACATTCCAGCTGTGTAACTGTGGGTAAGACACAACTCTCTAGTAACTCAGGAAACTCTGGAAGACTAAGTTACACTTTTGGACATGATATATGTGTGGATGCATTTTGCTTGACCTTGTCTATATGTTACAAGGACTCTGTTTTTTTCTTTTACTTTTTCCCTCTTCACCAGACAGTGGTGCCAAAACAGAGAAAATTTACTGAAGAGAACAAAAGGAAGGTCAGAAGAAAACACAAGTGAACCAGCTTTGTAAAGTAACAACTTGAATTTATTATATGCATTAAAAAAACCGAAGCCAGATATGATCAGAGATGAGCACTTTCTCATATAATCCTTTTTATTTTATTTTGCATATATAGATATATTTTTTGTGGGGGGTATTTATTCACAGTTCTACTCCTCTACCCCCCCAAAAAAGAAGATGTTGATGACATCTTATATTTAGTAGTCACATGCAGTAAGCTGCAATTATTTACATTACTTAGAAAGTCAGGAAGGAATACTTACTTCAGGTGGTTTTCTGCCCAGAAGTAGATAAGTAGCCATGACTTCATCATATTTCTGATTTATTAAGGATACATTTATTTCATCCCTTGAAAAACCCATTGTTACCATAATGTCTACAGAAAAGAAAATTCAGAAAACCATAAACTTACTGTTAGTTGGTAAATAGGTTATAGTCTATAAACAAACAAAATGGACATGTCAACAGAGTCTAGATTTGACAATTCCCATTCTTGCAATGTGTACTTAGAACACATTTTTAAACCTTTGAGTGAACATATGTATGCATATACTTGATACTCTTGATTATCCAAACTCAGATGATCCTCATGGTTCCAGGTCATTTATCACTGCCAACCACTCCCAAGCTGGTCTCCCTTGTCTCCCCAGGCCACACACACTTACATACATGCCCTCCAACTATTAGCCACTTGACTTCTGCTCCCTGATCTGCAGGAAAAGTTTGAAGTGGGGAAGAAGTGTTTCATTTCTCTGAAGGGCCTGAATTCTATTGTATCTCTCCCACATAGTGGACAAACATTCTAGAATGCTCTTCTTGTTTCAACCCTACTTTTCAGTCAGATGTTTCAATGGTAAGACAGGAAGTAATTACCACTTCCAGAAGAAAGGAGTAAGAGAATTACTCCTCTAACACAGAGAAGTGGATTTCTGAGGGTCTTGGGGTAAAGAGGAAAGCTGACAAAAAGGCAAGGGAAAGGGAACAGCTGGCAGCAGCCCCTGTTGAGGATGTAAGAAGAACTAGAGGCATTCTTCAACTCAGAATTTTTTTCAAATTTGCCCCTTTTAAGTTTTCATTGACATATATGCTATATTTCTCTAGTATTATTCACTTATTTCTTACTCTGTTGGAGAGTCAGAAGAAATGGCAAATGTCTGTAGATTTATGTAAACTGTTTTAAAGTTCTTCTGTGTCTTCAGTGGCCTTTATGAAGATTAATGTATGTAGAAGAGACTGCAGATAAACTTAAAATAATTAGGGAAAATGTAATTTTAACCTCTTAACTAAAAAACAAAATTTGACTTTTAAATTTTTTTCATAAAAAATTTGAATATTTGTATAATTAATAAATGCTTCCAATTTATAATGTATTTATAATCAGTGTGGTATAGTGTAAATAGCAGTGGAGACCAGCATTCAAATATCACCTTTGATCCTTACTTGTGGTTAACATGGGCAAGTCACTGAAGGTCCCTGAGCCTTGTGAACCCACTTGACAGGCTAGTTGGGAGGGTGAAATGACATGATTTATATAAAGTGCTTTGCAAACTTGAGAGCATTAGATAAATATTAGCTGCTCAGAGCTTAAGATTTTCTCCATTTTGACAGATATTGTATTAAGGTAGTCACATTTCTAGCCCAAAACATGAACACTAGTAATACCTACCTATTCTCTTTGTGTCATTGAAATCTGGTTCAGGCTCAGTATATGGCTTCAGTTCTTCTTCTTCATGACCAACATTCATCCACCGATCTTTCATTATTTGCTAGGAAATAAACTCAACATTATATCTGGTTGATCAGTTCATTCCACCACTTATTTCAACTCTACTCTTTGAACTGTGAATGTATCTGTTAGTAAATCAGAAGCTATGCGAAGTTTATGTGAAGACTCAAGCAAGGGAGAAAATTTTTCTCATAATAAGGAAGGAAGCTCACATAAGAGCTGCCATTACTGTCTAGGTTCACTTGTAAGTCCAAAAGGTTTTATCTCTTATCTTCCTCCAAAGTCAAGCAAAAATGAATGTACATTGTGTTATCTTTGAATACCAACTACAGTAAATTATTATTGTTTGGAGGTTCTAAGAACATATATTTAAATGAAAACCATAGTCTTAAACACATGGGATAAGGTCCCTGAAGAGAAATTGATTCTCTTTTCTTATATCTCCCACTTGATGCATTATGTATAAAAAAAAACAACTTAATTTAGTGGACACAGAAAACAAGAAATTATGGGGAAAGGAATTAGGGTTATTCATTAAACATAGCACAAAGAATGAAACAGAATCAAAGCAGGGTACTAGGAACTAGGTGAGATATGGAAGGAAAGTAGAGAACTGGAGGTAGGAACAGATCAGGGTTATCGGATTCAAGTCAAGAAATAGGACTGGGCTTTGACTTGAGAGAGCAACAAGGAAGTTAACCTGAAAATCTAGAGAGGGTCAAAGTCAGGAATGGAAACTGAGGAAAAAGAGGAAAGTATATGACAGAAACTCTGAATTGTAAAAATATTTAAAGAAAAAAAACCTCTTGAATGTTCTACATTATTTTATGCATATTATAAATCAATACATTACAATATTTTCTTTACTGATTACTCTTAATCAGGTAGTGATAAAAGCATAATTTCTCCTTCCTTCCTAAAGAATGATTTTTAATCATGAACTAGATACTCCAACCTTCTACTAATTAGTTTTTTAAAATTGCTATGCTTCTTAAAACTCTTATGGTTAAGAATATCTACTTAGAGGATGTATTCTGCCCACTTCCTAACAAACTGGACAACTAGATTACAAAAGTAGAGTTCCAAACATGAATTCTACTACCACATAAAATATATAGATCTCTGATTATTCTGTAGTGTTCTCCACCAGTTTGTTCCAAAGGGTTGTAGCGATACACTAAGTAATCATGAGGATCATGAGGATATTTTCACATGATTTTGCAAATAATTTGTATATGTTTACTAATAGTAATATACAGTATAAATTTAAATTTTTTTTGTGTTTTTTTTATTATTATTTTTTAGACAATAATGATTCTATTTGTTATCACTCTGGGCAAATAATTTAATTTCACTGTCTGACTGATTCAATGAAAAGAAAACTCAACTGGTGAGCCCTCCAAATTCCAATTTTGAAAAATCATAATGCTACCAGGTAACAACCAGTGATCAAGGAATATACACTACACAATGGGAGAGACTAGTCCTCAGAAGAAAAGGATTAAAAATGTTCCTGGCAAGAGAAATTAAAGGAAGACTAATCAGATACCTAGTATAAAGGACAGTGCTACTAACTTCCACTCTGCAGGGGCAAAATACCTCTACGGATATGAACTTTTCATCCTGATGCGTTTCTTATCCTTCACCTGTTCCTTCCAATCTCCAGTCATGTTTTTTGTGTTTTTCTTTTTTTTTTTTTAAATCACAAGCAAGAAATAAATACACCAGTGTTTTTCTGAAGAAGAGCTGACTAGGAGACCTGAATGGGAGGTGTGATTACTTTATTATTTTAAGGATCTCTTTTAGGTATAGGTACCCCTTTACTGATGCATCTGTTTACTGATGTATCTATTTACTAATGCATCTATTATACATGTCTCTCTCTCTATTTCTCTGTTTCTCTGTCTCTCTCTCTCTCATGCACACACACAAACACACACCCACCTTTTCAAACTTCATTATATTAAAAGAGGTTTTAGATTTTCAAAAAATAAGGTACTATTATTATAGCCACTTAAGTAAACAGTGCCCTAAGGCAGTAAGTGGAAAAAGGAGCTGACTCAGTCAACTTGTGATTATAAGAAAACAGCTCTGAGGTTGATAAAAAGCTATTATATACTTTCCAACTTTGCCAAAAATGAAGGACTTTTGGTGATGACTGCGTATCCCTCCACCATTAAACATACATATCCTTTATTAGGAGGGAGTAAAGAACCATGAAATGCTGAACTAGATGACCCCATTCAAGAGACTAGCTCTCTAGACTCTCAAAACTAAAATAGTTAATCCTTCAAATATTAAGATTCAGCAATATCTATTTTTGACAAACTTTTTGAAAGAAAAAGAAGGCAACCATTTGAACTCCTTTTAAAAGTCATATGTAATCTAAACAAGCCCTCAAGGCCTTTTAAAATTGTAAGCAAAGTTATTTGCCTTGGTGTTCTCAAAAGCTATGACAGAATGGGACAAACTGTATTAGGTTCTACCACACTGGAAATGCTTTGATTATGGGCCTGTGGAGTGAACGTCTGCTGTCTCAGGACCAGTCTAGGCAGATTTGGAGAAAAGTATCAAAAGGTGGTTGTCAAGGTGACAGCTTTTTTGGCCACAACTCTCCAAGTCCAAACTCTATTCGCCTCCTGGCTCTGCTTCTGACTTTATAGATTCTGACACCACGTGCCTAGAAAAGTGGCTCCTACTATATGACAGGCACTGTGCTAAGCTCTTTGTAAATATAAACAGAGCAAATACTTAGCCAGTTCCCACACACACAATAGTCTGACAAATACTTGCTCCCTTCCCTTCTCATGTGCTATCTTCCTGCATTAGAGTGCAAGTTCCTAGTGGGGCAAGGGCTGTTATTCTTTTTGCTTATATCTGTATCCCTACTGCTTACCACAGTGCCTGGTACAGAGTAAGAACTTAATAAATGCTTATGGCTTTGCCTTTTTGCCTCAAAGGTCACATACCATGTTACGTAAAAGTGTTATATGTACTGGTAAAAGGAACGTCCATACCAATAAATCTGAGAATCTTGAAGCATTATCCTATGTTCTTGCATATCTATTTTCGATCATTATGGCAGAGCATGTACTCAATGGATCTGTGATCTCATCATCAGTTTGGTATTTCTTTTATCAGCACCTATAACCTATCCACACCTTTTCATCATGTGTGGTTTCTTTTTGGTCCACATTTTTCCATAGAGATGCCATAGAGAATCTATGCCACATGGAGGAGGGTTTCCTTTAAGTATTTTATTTTTCATGAGTACTAGTGCGACACTTGGGCTATCTATCTAATGTTACATGTAGGCTTTAATACATAAAATATAATACTGTACATAAACTCCATAGTATTTAGAGTTTAAAGGTATGTTAAAGGTTACTTAATATCACCCTCATTTTACAGGTGAGGAAACCTGAGGCCCAGAGAGTTCTTTGGACAAAGATCACATATCCATTAAGTGAAATGGCAGAGCTAAGATCCTGCAATATCAGACAGAATATATTTAAATGATAAAACAAAAAGCAAAAATATAGGAGAAGAGATTCAGGAGGAGAGACAACAGTGTGGTGAATTTTCCGAAAAGACTCTGTAAAGGAGGAGGGACTTGAGATAAGCCTTAAAAAACCAAGGACTTTTAAGGTATAGGCAGGAATTGTGAGGAAATGGGCTTCAAGGGCAAGAAAAATGGTTTAAAGATGCAAAAATCTTTGAATCCCTACAGGAGGAGACAGGACTTTATCCAATCATTTTAGGTCTTTAAATAGGGGAAATAAACAGCATTTTAGGAGGATTTAATCTGGTGGCAGCATGTACAAATTATTAGAATGAGGACAACAGGAGTAATGAGACCATTGGGGAGACAAATGCAGTTATTTGAGAAGTGAAAGGGAGAGGACTAACCTAGGGCAGTGGAATTAGGAATGGAGAGGAAGGAAGAGCCTGGAATCAAAGATGACTCTAAAATGTCAACCCTGGGTGCTTGATAATCAGATCATTGGGAGAAACAAGGAATCTAAAAGAAAAAGGGTTCATTTGAGGTAAAGGGCTGGATGACAGTGAGTTTTGGTTCAGGACATGTTGAATTTCTCCACTTAGCAATACTTGGATGTTTGTTTAAGTAGGGCTGACTTTTTTTAGAGTCAAAGTAAAAAAGAGATGGTTTGAAAGTGAATGAAAGGTGATATTTACTTTTAAGATTTTAAAGTTTATCTTTGAGTTTAAGCATCTTTGTTCCTAGAGTGGATGGAGTTGTACTTGCAGTTGATAATCTGTCTCCTTGTAGGGCTCGTGTATCATTCCAAAGAAGGGAAGAAAGGAGAGGGCAAGGAGAGAGGTTGTTGGGCAGAAGAGTGAGTGATTTCAAGTTCTCTTTTCTTCTCATCCTGGTCAATGGCAAGTAATTCCTTTCAGTTAACCACTGGCATGCTCTATCCTATACCATGAACAACATATGCTCCACATTACAGAAACATACTCTAGCATAGCAGCTGCCACTTCTAAACAGAATAAAAAGAGTATCTATGCATGTACTTAGGGGATAGAATATTTTCCTTGATTTTCTTTTCAGTCTGAAATAGGGAGATTATAAGGGAGAATACATGTGTAGGCAGGTAGAGTTTTCTTCCTAATTCTGAATCCAGAGATAATACTTGTGAATAAATTAAAGAAAGCAAGAAATAATAAAAGGGATTGAATCGTTGACAAAAAATAGGGAAATACATATCTTTGTTTGGAAATCTCTGCTGTTCTGGCCATCTGGGTTAGCCTTGGAAGCCAGTGGGGAGTTCAGAAAGGTATTGCATGTGCAGAGGGCAGAGGAGGGTCGCTGCTAGAACAAAAGGATTCTCAATGATCCCCAGGCTGGATGGCATAAGGTACAGGAAGAGAGAAGCAAATTATATTATACATGGCTAGGTGACTCCAATAGGAAAACTCACAAAAACATGATTCAAATTTTATAAAAGAAATTATCATAGTATCATTGTCAATAGAATTGAAGTTAAATTATTGACAATATGAAAACAACACTAACACAATGTCAGATATTTATAAGGAATCATTTTAATTATTCCAAGAGAATATAAACATTATATTTAAGTTCTACATTCATAAAAGAGGTAAAAACTTAATGGCTATCAGATAGAAATATTATTTTTAAAACATTTTTAGCTTATATGAAAGCCATATAGGAATCTGGAGAAGTTCTAATGAGTTCTCACTTTGTGCTGGACTTGGAGCCAGAAAGATCTGAGTTAAAATCCTCTCTTAGGCACTAAACTAGTTCATACTAGCTGTAAGAACTGAGCGATACACTTAACCTTTCAGCCCCAGTTTCCTCCTGTGTAAAATGGATATAACAGCATTACCTCATAGTGTTGTTGTGAAGATGAAATGAGAGAATACATTAAAAATCCTTTGTACCAAGCAATAAATATATGCAAGACTAACTGCTATTCTCCAATAGATAAGTGGCCAAAGGATATGAATAAACATTTCTCAAAAGTAGACTAGCAAAGTATTTACAACCACATAAAAGAATGCTCCAAATCACTAATAATAAGAGAAATGCAAATCAAAACAATCCTGAAGCTTTACCACCCACTCTGCAAATAGGCAAAGAAGACAAAAAGTGACAACAGTTAATACTGGGGAGGGCTGTGGAATTATATGCACACTAATATATTGTTGGTGGAACTCTGAAATGCTACAAATATTTTGGTAAGCAATTTGGAATTATATAAATAAAGTGACTACAATATCCACCCTCTGAGCCAGAGACTCCATTAGAGGGCTTATACCCCAAAAAAGCCACCAAAAAAAAGAAGTCCCCATATGCTCCAAAATATTTCCAGCCTACATTTTTGTGATAGCAAAGAACTGGAAACAAAGCAGATGCCCATCAACTGAAGAATGGCCAAACAGATTATGTCAAGACAATGTACTGGAATACTACTGGTGCTGTAAGAAATCATGTATGTGATGAATACAAAGAAGGATGAAAAGATCTATAGAAACTGATGCAAAGTGAAATAAGCAGAGCCAAGAAAACAAGATGCAGTGACTATAACAATGTAAATAGAAAGAATAATGTCACACCAAAAAAAGTGAATGTAATAAAATTATAAAGATCAAAAATGACTTAAATAAAGGGAGATGAGAGGACACCCCCCCAACCCAACCTTTCATAAAGGTGGGAGGTCCACAAGTGTTATACAGTGTATATATTTCAGACTTTCCCCACAATATCAATTAGGCTGATTTTTTTCTCCTCTTAAAAAAATAATATTAGTTATATGGAATGGCATATAAGGAAGGGGGAGAGACTGGGATTTGGGGGATAACTATGATGAGGTACAAAACAGAAGACATCAGTAAAATCTTATTTTAAAAGAAGACAACAACAAAAAATACCCTTTACAAATCTTAAAGCCTATATACATTCAACCTATTATTATAACCTACTGTGACTACCTAAGTATGTTAGATACATTATCCTAGTTTAGAAGCTGCCCCTTCTCCCCAAAAAAACTTTGGGAAGTCATTTAATTTCACTGGCCTCAGCTTCCTTATCTGTAAAAAGAGAGTTAGGTCAAACTAGCTGATTCCCAAGTTTCCTACTAACATTATTTTGACATCAAATTACTTTTCTAATTTACTTTTATTTCACCACATATTAACTTACAATTATTTTCCTCAATTAGAGGAGAGAAGAAAGAGAGTAGGAGAATAAGTAGGGAGAAGAAGTGAAAAAGGCTTTAGACTAGTGACTTAAGAAGTGATATGGACTATTCCTGTTACAGAATATTTTTCCTCCCAAGTCAGACATTTGTAATGTAATTTAGTTTCACATTTGATCTAAAGCACTGTCATTTCTTAGATCATATTCATATTCAAATTTAAATGCCAAAATAGCTTCTAAGGTCAAGGATATTTTTTGTATTACCCAAGTCACATCTCCTGCCTATTAGTGTAATTATCAAAAGTTGACAGTATATATACATCTATATCAATGCGGAAAAAAAATCATTTGATTACTTGTCTAGATATTGAAACAATCTATATGGAGTCAGTAGAACTGAACATTCATTTCATTAATTTTTCTTTCTCTATGCCTCTAAAGGGGAGAAAGGAAGGATAAGGATGATGGTTAATAAAATTATACATGTACACCAAAGAATGCATATATAAAAAAGACAGTTAATAAGTTTAAATAAATTATAAATAAATGATTGGATGGCTATTAGAACTTATATGTATGAGGTAAAAATATTCATCATTAGTTTATTGAAACCATAAAAACAGTTTTTAATTTGAGCAAATTTCACAGAGAAAGAAGAAATTAAGAAAGTTAAATAACAAGGTCATTTCAATTCATAAATCACTGGTTCTTCATTTATGGTTTGCAAAGTATAACAGAATAAGATGAAAGTGAGAAATAGAAAACTTGAGAACTAAAAATACAAGTCCCTGCTACATCAAAGGCAATTTCCTGAGGCTTTGTTTAAAATAATTCTAAATGTTCTCTTTCCCTCTGAAAAGCCATTTCTGGAAACTGTAAAATACGTTTCTAGAAAATGGTAGAAGCAATTACAATAATACTTCTACTGTGGCCTCCTTGACAGATAGTTGTCAGAGATTCAGATTGTATAAGCTAGAATGCTTTTCTACAGATGCCAGTCCCACAGAAGCTTATAATATAAAAACATCTAGTCACCAAGAATGTAACAGCAACAATTTGGCTTTTCAAACTAACTCCGATAGCATATAATGTTTACTTAAAAGTTAAGGGCAGAAGTTATCTTAATTTAACTACTACGAATTTAAATCACTTAAATAAATTTTGTGAACTACACAAAGCAATTTAAATGACACCTATCCCTAAACCATTTTCAGTACATTCTTTTCAATCTGCACATTAGATTATCCCAATGTTATCACCCCATGACAGCAATCACTTGCTAAGTAAAACTCAGAAAAAGGAGATGCCTATGAAGAAATGAGTGGGGATGGGTAGGGAGAACAAGAGGATCATGAGGATCCGAAATTTTTGTCTTGATATAGAATTTTGCAATTAAGTTGAATATTAACAGTCTAAACCCCAAGAGGCAGTGCTGGTAAATAGCCTAATAATCTGGAAGATTTGGATAGAAGTCTGATCTCTGAAAGATAATGTTTGGGGATGGCTAGGTGGCACAGTGAATAGCGCACTGGCCCTGGAATCAGGAGAACCTGAGTTCAAATCCGGCCTCAGACGCTTGACACACTTACTAGCCATGTGACTTTGAGGAAGTCACAATCCCGATTGCCCTCCAAAAAGAAAAAAAAAAAACAAAGAAAGAAAATGTTTGACTTAGGGCAATTCACTTGACTTGTTCATGTTCCAGGTAACTCTCAGTTTATAAAAGTTGCAGAGTACTCACTGATTTCCATCAATGAGGAGTTTCCATACTGGGAACCAATGAAATCACAGGCACAAATCAAAATAAATACATAGGCTAAATATAATAAATTACCTATAATCATGTCGATTAAAAAAAAATTTTTTAAAGCTGGGCTCTGCCAGATACAGGTTTTCAATTTTAAAAGCCATCTTCGCTGTCTATTTCAGGGGGTAAAATACACACACAAAACCATAAAATGGAAGGAATAAATCACATTAAGTAATCTTAGAAAAAAGCTGATCTTACATTGGCCCAAAGACATAGATAGTTTAGTATCATTCCCAACAGAGGTTTATCATTCCTTAATTTCCACCATCTCTTGACTTCCACCAAACATGTTATCCTTTAGTGAAAAATACTTGTGGAAAAAAATTACAAAGCCCAAACTAACCTGAGAGCTCTGTACACAGGGATGGCTCACTATTAGGATGCTTCCTAACCAGCATGGAATCCGTGTCAGAGAGCCCAATTGCTACACTAAAAAAGTACAGTTTAAATGAAGTTAATTATCTGAATTTTCTACCCCTTCTATTAAGGCAGACAAATGAAACAAAAATGTCACTAGAGCACAATACATGCTGGATTGTTGAAATCATTTTAGTACATGCTATAACATTTCTAAAAATAGAGGGCCATAACACTCAAAGAATTATCTTTTCCTAAATGCATAGCAACAGAAGAAAATGATGATGAGGGCATTAGATATTTTCAAGACCAATATTTTTGTCACAAATGGCTTCCAACATGGTTATACAATAGGTTTTATAAAAATAAATAAGCCACATTTAGTAAATGTTTATGGGGTGCATGACACTGTATTAAGTACTCAGATAACACTTCCTACATGTCTCAGTTAAAAACTCCTAAACTTTTCTATACTGGCCCAGAGAATATTTTAACTAAAATTCTCCATCAGCTGTGTCATTTACACTCTCAGAGTTTTTCTGTGACAAAAGCATTTTGTAAACCTTAAAGTGCTATATAATTTTGAGTTAGTATTAATTTTACAAGTATTATCCACACATTAGATTTGAATTTGTAACATTTTAATTCATTAAATAATTATTAAGTACCTTCCATATTCAAGGCACTCTGTTACCTTTTCTAGCTAACTACTTAATTTTTTCACTGAAGATTTTTCACAACTCCGAGAAAAAGGCAATCGTATTCCTATTTTCATGGTGTAAAAGTACAATATCCAGTAACTTGCAGCAGAACAAATAAAAACAAATTTTCCAGAAAGCTCTCACTGGACAAAGAATAAACCCTATAAGTCATGTTTTTTAATAGGATTTCTTCTAGTTCAATGCATTACAAAACTGTCAATTTTCCTAAAAAGTACAGACTTTTGCAATAGTTCTAGAAAAGCTTTTCCATCACTGAAATATTTAGTTATACTCTGAAGTTTGTTTCCATAAAATGACTTACTTCCAAGCTGCCTCTTTTTATTGGATTCAGTACTAATAATTTTTTCAGAAGATTTTCACAGTCTGTAGACATATAGAATGGAATACGATACTTTCCTCGTAAGACTCGCTCCCGTAGTTCCTTTACAGAAAAAAAAAAGTTTTTACATATGGGTGTATGTTTATAGATATATGTTATTTATATGTAGCTAGAGCTGACTACTGAAGCTATGAAACTTTAGAATAAGAACTTGTCCTGAATTTAAATCATTACCTTTAGATTCTGACCATCAAATGGCAATGATCCACTGACTAATGTATACAAAATGACTCCAAGACTCCACACATCTACTTCAGGGCCATCATACTTCTTTCCTTGGAAAAGTTCAGGAGCTGCATAGGGAGGACTTCCACAAAATGTGTCTAATTTGTTTCCAACTGTAAATTCATTACTAAAACCAAAGTCAGCAATTTTAATATTCATATCAGCATCAAGAAGAAGGTTTTCTGCCTAGGAGGAAAATGTTAAAAAAAAAAGAAAATGATTTGCAAAGGGAAGTTTATATAAAAACACATTTTTCCTAATTAAAGCCATGTTTCAGATTATAAAAAAGTTTCCTTTTATTATTCTCATTTACTAAATACCATCTCAATATCTTGGAAGTAGCTTCATCTTCCTATAATTATACAATTTAATTCTAACAAATATCATTTCAAAGGCTTATAAATACAACCTTATCTGATTTTTTTTTTTAAGCAATCGGGGTTAAGTAACTTGCTCAAGGTTACACGGCCAGTTATTTCTGGGTGTGGTGCTGAGTGTCTGAGCCTGGGATTCGATCTCCAGGTCATCCCAACACTGGAGCCAGTGCTCTTACTCGCTGAGCCACCTGGCCACCCCTAAGCAATTGGGGTTAAGTAACTTGCTCAAGGTTACACGGCCAGGTGTTTCTGGGTGGGTGCTAAGTGTCTGAGCCTGGGATTCGATCTCCAGGTCAATCCTGACACTGGAGCCAGTGCTCTTACTCGCTGTGCTACCTGGCCACCTTATCTGATTTTTAAAATATAAAATTAAATTTATAATATAAAAGTATTCTTGTAAATGCAGTTTTCACTCAAACCTGCTCATAACCCTTTCATGTTTATAATAATGATAAGAACACATGACATTTATATAATCATTTATGATTTGCAAAATACTTTATATATATTACCTCACTTGATCTTCGCAACTCTTGACAGTATAAGTACTATAAATTTTATTCACCTTTTATGGCTGAAGAAATTAAGGCTGAAAGAAGTTAAGAGAATTGCCCATGATCACACAGTGAGTAGCAGAGCTGGGACTGATGCCAGATCTATCCAAAGAGCCTATCAAGTATATAGCTATAAGGCTAGACAATTCTCTCAGTCAACAGATGAGGACACTTTGGTATTAATAACAGCTAATATTTATATAGTGCTTACTATGTGCTAGACACTGTGATAAATGCTTTACAATTATCTCATTTCATCCTCACAATAACTCTAGGAACTGGGTGCTATTATTAGCCCTCTTTTACAGATGAGGGAACAGAGGCAAACAGAGGTTGTGACTTGCTCAGGGTCATACAGCTAGTAAGTTTGAGGGTGGATTTTGACTCAGGTCTTCCTGACTCCAGATCTTGCACTCTATTCACTGTGCCACTGAACTGTTTCCCCAAAACAACTAAGCAGACAAACTAATTAAGGAATGAAGTAGATATACCCAGTAAAAAGGCAGAAAAATGTAAATACAAGCCACCCAGTTTGGGTAGTATTCAGTCATCAAAAATATACAGTATTCAACAAAAATAAAGTAACAAGAATTCTACATTAGCCTCTAGTAATAAACATTTCCTTCCCCTATTAAAAAAAAAAGATGATGTTAACTAACTTACTAAACATGACTGGGAAGCTCTCAACATTAGGAACTGACCAAGCAAGAATTGGCTAACTAGTTAAATTATAAATAGCACCTTATTTCCAAAGCTCTGCCAAAGGAAAATAAATGTGATTCAGATTCCAAAAATATTAAAAGGATTTTTTTAAGGGAAGAGGTATTACATTTGTGACGCTGTGTGATAGCGAACTAAAACCCATTTTAATATCTGTAGGAAAATGTATCTTTCTGAGAAAATAAATTCAATTTAAATACACAAATGGATTTATGATCTCATCAGTATGGACATTCCTTCCAACAGTGCCCACCACAGTACATCCATGTCCACTCTATATGATTCTTTTCATGCCTACTCCTACGTTCATTCAGAGGGGTCCATGAAATGTGCTGGAGTCCTTCACTTTCTCCTATCCCTGTAACGGTACCAGTGTGGCACACAAGTTGTTCATTAGTTAAACTTCATTCTTGCCATATGACCAATCTACCTTTAAAAAAAAAAAAACTTCCTTGATGACATTCTTTATTCTAGTAATTTATAGCTCCTTATTTGTTATGGATTTCAGTTTGTGCCACTATGTGACCCACTCTACAATGACCTGCACAGAAACATCTAAGTACTATGATATCATTTCGTTGTTGTTGTTTAGTCATGCCCAACTCTTTCATGACTCCATTTGGGATTTTCTTGACAAAAATACTGGAGTGGTTTTAAATTTCCTTCTTCAGTTCTTTTTACAGTTGAGGAATTGAGGCAAACAGGGTAAAGTGACTTGCCCATGGTCACACATTCAGTAAGCACCCGAAGCCAGATTTAAACTCAAGAAGATGAGTTTTCCTGACTTAAGGCCCACATTCTAGGTGCCCTATTTTGCATATGGGTTGGACTAAATGGCCACTGAGGTTCCTTCCAATTCTGAACTTTTTATTTGTCATTTGTAAATAAGAGGATGAAAGTATGTGACATATCTAAGGTCTTTTCCAGCTCTAAATCTTATGATCTCTAAGGTCAACTTAAAGCATATAGTATCTATCACTATAAACAAATGCATGCTGCTTAGGAATAGTATGTAACATTTTTAGTAGAAGACCCAAAATATCACACATGGAGTCAGAAGACCTAGGTTTGAGTCCTGGTTCTGACAGTTACTAGTTGTATGACAATTTCTCTGAACCTCAGTTTACTTGTCTAATAAAATGCAACAAAGATTACTTGTACTGCCTACCTAGAGAATTAGTGTGAGTAGAATGCTCTACAAATTATAAACTCTAGATCAATGATTCTTACCCCTTTTTGTGTCATAGACCCTTTTGACATTCTGATCAAGTTTATAGGCCCATACTCAGAAAAATGTTTTTTGATGAATAAAATAGAATACACAGGATTACAAAATAAACCAATTTTACTGAAATACAATTATCAAAAAAAAAAATTTTTTTTTTTAAGTTGAAGGGCACCATGTTAGGAACTTCTGTTCTAGATAAATGTGTGTAAAAAGTTACTTTAAAATACTTTTTTAAAAACATGAAAAAAATTAATACTCATTTTTAAAAATTTTGAATTCCAAATTCTCTCTCTCCTTCTTTTCCTGACCTCCCCTTGAGAAGGCAAGTAATCTGATACAGATTATACATGTAAAAATACTTCTTTAAGGTTGGTTGCAAAACTGAGCAGGAGAAAGTTGAGCAATAATGGGAAAAGTTGATATGTGGTTATGTCAGAGACTATCCCCATGATCAGCTATTGTATTGAACATGGAATGTTAAGGGTTACCCCTTGGGGTTGTGCCTTGGCTCACTGGGAATATGGAATCCCCACTTTGGAAAAGCACTGATAGAGCTTGCATTTGAAAACCTACTACTGCCTGAAGCAGCTCATTCTAATATTTGAATTAAAATGACAACATAATTATTTGTCCAATTATCATGAAATAATAATTGTGAAATATTATTGAGCTTCTGGATACTTAGACACAATGAATAATATTAATTTTTTTATGATATCAGTTGTAGTTTATAAAGTCAGAAAACCAACTCCTTACCTTAAGATCACGGTGTACAATACACTTTTGATGACAATATTGTACTGCAGATACAATCTGTAAAACATTTTAATAAAAAAAGTCAAGAATATCATACAAAACCATTTTTCTTCAATTCTTCCCTTTTCCACAATTTAGATGTATCTCAACTGCCAACTATTCAAATTCCAAAATTACATTTAATTTTTTCACTATGGCTTTAACAAATGAAAAATGCTTAAAGTTTTGGTGAGTAGAAATTTCTTCTTTAAAGATGTCAAGCAGACATTCAAAATTCTCTCTATAAAGTATTAATAAATACTTAATTCCTTTGTTGAATTTAAGCACTTTTGTATGGGTTAGCTTATTTCTCTTTTCAGTTTCAAAATTATGTTATCTATGCTCTTGTTCAGATGATAATCTTACACAGATTCCAACAGTGCAATAATCTTTAGTACATTTCCACTCATTTTAAGACAGTAAGCTTTGATTAAAAAGCAAAACTTTATTCCAAAAATTATACAAATATGTTTAAGAAAGAGACAGTTTATTAAAGGTAAATCAACATTATTAAAATGATTTATCAGTGAAGTAATGTTTAGGGCCACTTAAAGCTCATTTGTTAATATACATGAAAAAAATTGCAAAGGAGAACACTAAGGTCTATTTCTAAAATGTTAACAGTGGTAAGCCTAACTGTATAGAAAAGAGAAATTAAATTTAGTCTTAGATCTGTCATTAATTTACTTGAGCCAAGTATTTAACTTGCTCTATACTGTAAAAAACCAGTAACACAGGTTTTAAAATTTTATTTTAAACAACAGTTGCAAAAAATTTTGCATCTATTAAGAGCAAATGCTAAGTAGCAACTCATTACAATTACAAATAAGAATATAGTATGACACATTCTACCATTTTTATTATGTAAAATATAAATACAAAAAGGACTGAGTAGTAATTAAGCAGTGTGAAAATAATGGAAAGAGCACAGGACTTTAGACCTGAGTTTCAAATTATGACTCAGATATTTACTTAGCTGAGTAACTTATTTAACTTAATCATTCAAGGTCTCAGTTTCCTCACCTGTCAAATGAAGGAACTGGTCTTTGGTGGTTCCTTCCAAAACTAACATCATGGGTATTGCTTTGTGTAATGTAATGGAGCTAAGATATATGGGCAGAATTTCTTATTATCAACTACCAACATGACAAATTAAACATCATAAGTTTTTATTGTTATTTAAATGTTCTTATAATGTCAGTTAAACAAGTTACATTATGCAACTGGAAATGTTTATTTACATTATGGTGTTAAGAAGAGCACGTGTTAATACCAATAATGTTTCATACAATTACTCTAATTCCAGTGTGGGGTACAAAAGTCACAAAAAAGCGTAACTACATCTGATTTTTTAGTATTATTAAATGCTACTTGTAAACAAAAACTATTTCTGAGGTGTGGACACTGGAGGCATGAGTCTAAAACTAATTACTAGTTCGTGCAAGCACGTCAAACTTATATGGCAAATTTAAGGAAGAAGCTTTAGTTACTTAATTGAAAGATGTATAGGATGAAGAAATGTAGAAATAAATGCACTTATCAGTCTGTGTCATTCTCAACAATGCTAGAAGCTGATTTTAAGTATTAGTTTCCTTTAGCCATGTGCTATAACACTGTTGCATAATTTTCATTGTACATATGCATACCAGTCACTAAAGTAACTATTCACTGTTGAAACACTGCCAATCAATCAACCAATCAACAAGCATTTATTAAGGTTTTACTCTGTGCAAGGGGAGCTAAGTGCTAAGGATGGAAAGAAAAAGTAAAAATAGTACTTGCCCTCAAGAAGCTTACATTCTATTGGGGAAGACAACATGGATGTAAATAGGTACATCCAAGATACATACAGAGTTCACAAAAGGAAGGTACAACCAGCTGGGAGAACTAAGAAAGAATTCCTACATTAAGGTGGCACCTGAGCTGACAAAATCCAATCATTCTCCACTATTTTCCTAATCTGAACAATATCTTTAACAAGTTACGTAATCATAATGATATAACTAAATTTGATAATCCAACACCAACAGTATGGGATTATACTGGGTACTGGGTAACTGCTTCTGTAAATAAGTCATGGATTTCACATGCGGCTCTCAGTTATCTCTTGAATTAAAATAACTGCCACTGTTACTGGAATCACAAAATTTTTTGAGCAGGGTCATTGAGGATACTACCATGCCATCTGATAGATCAATATAGGTCCTACTACAACCAAGTATTACGGTTCACAATGATATACCTGACTATCAAGGCAATTCTAAAGGAAATTGTTCTATCTGCCTCTGAGTGGTTGTAATAATCTTTATTTATGCACCATTTAGTTATACTAGGTAAATTCTAGTTGGGCTGCCATACTTCAGAACTCTAGGCAATAAAAAAACTACAGAGAGTTTGAGAGTAAACTTATTGCCACTGTCCTTAAAATCAAGGCCATTCCTGCTTTGTCCTTGTAGCCTCTGACAATGTCATCTGGAACACTGCAATAAGGTCTACTAGTTAGGATGACTCTCTAATGAATTTGGTATGGGATTGAAATTTTACAGTAACATAAGATTGGGGGTCAGAAGGTACCTTAGAGGTTATTTAGTCCTTCAATTTACAGATGAGGAACTAGGCCAACAGAGAGAAAGTACTTTGATCAAGGACACAAAAGTAGTAAGCAGCTGAGCCAGGATTTGACTTCTGACTACAGATCCAATGTTATTTCCATTAAATCATATATCTAGTAAGTATTCTGGAGTCTGAAAGAAGAGATCAAAATGATCAGTCACCAGAAGGCCTCATAAACTGGACTACTCAGAAGCACTGCAGAATGTGGCCATGGCAGGAAACTTTCTAGTGTTTTATAAATAGTTTGGAAGGGATCATTTGGAAGAAGGAATATGAATTACATGTGGAAAACATGATTCAATTCATAAATGCATTATGAGGGTTGACTTAAAATATATTCTTTTATATGAATGGGTTTTATGATCTAATATATTATATAAAATATAGTAAGGTTTCATAAAGGGAAATGGAACTTCTTAAAATACCATTTAAAAGAAGGAAGCTTTAAACAAAAAATATAATTATGACAGATTGATTTGGGCTTTTTTTGCAGAAAGTTAATTTTTTTCAGAAGTTTTAAAACTATATTATTTTTACATAATGCCAGAGAACACATTGCAAGAAAAGGGAATAAAGAGAAGAAAATTGTAACCTTTTCCCCCTCCATTTTGGATTTAAATTGATTAACATCCACAATTGGGTAATTTGATGTATCTGTGATCTCACTCTAACTATACAGGTGACAATCAATCTATGCCCTTTCATCCCATAAGACTCATAAGTGTTGGACCATTTGGACCCTAAGATATCTACCAGTTGTCATTTGCTGATCCTATGACCCTCCACAAAAGCCCACTGACACAACAAATCCATTAACTTAACAAATATTTCAATGCCTACTTCATGAGTTGCTCTACAACTGACTTCAGGAGAAAACACACAATTTCAAATTAGGAGACCTGGATTTGAATCCTGACTCCTTGGGGTGGCTAGGTGGCACAGTGAATAGAGCACAGGCCCTTCAGTCAGGAAGGCTGTGCAAATACAGCCTCAGACACTTAACACTTAACACAAAACTAGCCATGTGACCTTGTGCAAGTCTCTTAACTGCAACTGCCCCCTCCAAAACAGCAAAAAAAAAAAAATCCTGGCTCTTTCACTTATTACATACTACCATGTGACTTTGGGAAAACTGCTAAGGCTCTTTGGGTCTCAATTTCCTCATCTATAAAATGACTGAGTTGAATGATCTGATCTCAAAAATCTCTTACAACTCTAGGTCCTGTGAAACAAGTCTCTGTTTACTTTAGAAAAAATTCAATTTTAATCATCATTTGTGTTTTTTTCTGTTCGGACTCCCCTTTTATTAAGCACCATAAGCTCCACAAATGCAGATATTATACCTTCAATAATTGCTCTATAGAATATCGTTGTTTACAAAGGCAGTTTGCTTACAAGATTAGAAAAATAAAATAAAATTAAGAAAATAAATTATGTCAAGCTTTCAAAACACATCTAGTCTGTTTAACTGTAAACAAGTTTTTTCTTGTAGATTTTCTGGTAACCCAAAAGAATAAGAATAATACACAAAATTTTATGGTATTTCAACTGATGATTAAGAGGAAACTAGATTTCATCCAAGCATAGATAAACTTAATGCTTCAGTTGTCAGTGTTATTTCTTTATCAAAAACAACAGGAATCAACAAAGGTGAGCTGTTTAGACTTAAATATTTTCAGAAATTGCCTTGGGCACAAGGCTTGGTGCTTTTAGGATTTCTTCTTTTTTGGGGAGAGGAAGTATGGATTTCTGATTTTCCTAATAAGAAAAATTCCAGCACACAAACTTCCTCCACTGAAATACATGTACAAAATGTCTGAAATTTAGTCTTAGGGAGTCACCTGAAACATTCTGTGGCTAAAACAGCTTACCTATGGCCACATAAGATAATGGCCTCAAATATCATGAAAGATAAATCTTTAATAAGCCACCAGAGAGAATCTAATATATTAGGTAACAAAAAATTCTTAGGGCAAACATTTTCTGAAAGATCCTAAATATCCTATAATAAATTTTGGATAAGGTAAGCTTGCTATTTACCAGTTTTATGGAAGACTGATAATAAACTATTTGAGTAATTAGGATAACCTACTTTTATGATGAACCATAAACAGAGACCTTACAAAGTGAGGCACTATTGACAGCTAAAGAAAAAGTTCACTTTTATAAAAATGACAGTCACAGATTGTCAAATTTAGGATAAATCTCAGAAGCCATCTAATTTGAGTTTACTGGAAATTCAATATACATATTTCACAAACTCCACATTTGATTTCTGTGAGAATCTGTGCCCCAGATTAAGGCTGTGAAAGTGAATTTCTTCCTTGCTTATAAGATCCCATGCTCACCTAACATCACTAGACAAAACTAACACATCTCCCTTTTAAAACCAAAAACATGGATACTAACCACAACAGCAATGTCATCTTTGAATATGAAGGCCAACAGTATATAAAATTCTATGTAATATATGTGTATGCCAGAGCTCTGTACAGTTAAGCTCCTAGACGTGGTTTTTATGGATCCTCAAGCATAGTCTATTACTTTTAACCATGTTGTCTCCCCCAAGTATAATGTGAACTCCCAAAGAACAGCAATTAATTTTCTATTTGTATCCTCAACACTTAGCACATATTCAAATCAATCTGTGAGCGTACTGATCTGGGCATTTTCTCCAATAATACATTTTGCAACTCATTTGTGCCTCCTCTAGCCATGTCTATTCTTGTCTATGTCACAGGGGATCCAATCTAACGTGCTGAAAACCTTCCTCATTTTCTCCTGATATGCAAACGGAATACTATCTACTTGTCACACTTCACACGACACCTGTCATTCCATAAGATCAAATTATATTTATTTCCCTTATGACATTCTTTATACCTGTTCTTCACAGTTTCTCAGTGGTTATTAAGGTGTAGCTTGCCTGTTTATATATGGCATATATATCTCCATTACTCTCAGTGTGATACTCATTTTTAGGATTTCAAAGGCAATGGTGTTACAGGTCTCACTGGCAGACAGCAACGCCAAAAAAAGTTACTATCAAAAAGGTAGGTTTGATTTCATGAGATGTTTGGGGTCAGTAAAAGAGCTTTGGAATTTCCTGAAGGTAATCCAGATACCTTTTCTCCTGTTCAACTTTGGACCCAGCTTTTCCAAGTCAGTGTTATACAAGCTTCATGGGATGTTCTCCCAGATGTATGTTGAAATAAATCTAGATAACAGACCTTCAGGCATTTGGTCTTAACTGTGTGGATGGATAGAATAGGCTAAACTGCTGAGTGGTTACAGATCACCTCTAGGAGGTTCTTCAGTGTTCTGGGGCTTGGTACAATCAGCACAATTTCATCTGTGAACAAAAGAATCTGGAGAACCTCGCCATCCACAGGGAAGTCTTCCACCTGGACTCTGTGTTGGATCTCCTACATCATAGGGAAGAATACTTTGAGGAAATAATTGTCTCTATTTTATGCCTCACTTAATATTTATTACCAGAGTATCACTGAACAGTGTTATGTGTGCTGTGACATCTTCCAAGCAATCTCGAACAACAATGGTATGCAGATAGGAAACATCTTGTTCTAACAATTTCTTTGAGGGCATATTCTGTTCTATTCAGTCAAATGATTCTAAATAATCAACAAATAATAAGCAAAATAGATCTTCTAGTCTCTAAATCTTTCAAGCTAATTGTGAAATGATAACGATGTAGCCCATTTAAAAGCATCACCTACAAAAACCTGCTTGTTTGCCACCAATACCCTCATGTAGATTTCCCCTGATTTGTGCGTATAGGACTCTCATAAAGATTTTATATGAACAGGAGAGCAGGAAGGTAGGTCAGGAGTTACTGATGTTTTTTCAGTCACCTTTTTGAAGTATAAACAAGGTTTTGAATTTTTTTTTTTTTACTATTCTGGCATGTTCCTTTCCTTTCGCTATCTTGTAAACTGATCCCTCAACATAATTACAAATGTATTACCTCCTGCACATATCTCATCTATATAGCCTTGCTCCAAACCTGCTACTTTTCCTGGTTTTATTATCCTTAGTGCCATTTCTAGCTTCTCTACAAGCACATATGGACTCTGACCTTAAGGTCCAAGTGTGGTGGTTTTACCAATCTTTGATAGAGAAAACAGGTTTTGTAAATCTTTTCCTTTTTTTTTTCTGTTTGTAATCATCCTTCCATTTTTATTCCTGAATATTCTAGGAATGACTTTGTTTAGATGGTTATCTTTACCAACTTTCTTTAAACTAGTTTTACCCTTCACTGCTTCTCTCTGCTTAAGGAGATGGTACTGATCATAATTTTCCATTATATTTCTTCAGAAGATTTTACAAATGAATTCACATCCTAATCCAGTGTTGCCTTTGGCAATCACACTTTTCTTTCAAATATTAAGTCAAATGTTAAAGTACTTTCTGGGCTCTTTTGGTCTCCTCTAATTTATATCAGTTAAATTTCCAGATAAAATTATAGTGAATATTGATACCATTTCTGTTGGCACACAGTATGCACTTAATAAATGCTTTTTCATTCATTCGTTCAATTTAAGAGGTTATATTAAAATTTCAGAGCTAATACACAAAGACTCATTATGACATATATAAGGCATAATACTAAATCAAAATTTGATAGGAATATCTTTGTAAGAAATGTAATCTCTATTACAAGATACACAAAGTGTTAATGTGGTGAGTCACAGTTAAAAAAAAATTTGCTGCTTGACTCTTCATTTATAAAGGCCTAAAAATAACCACCTATAACTAAATTAGGATTTTTTTTCTTTAAGGGAGTATTTCCTTAAAAAAAAAAAACCCCAACAACAATAACAGAGCATACTATAGCATTAAAAAAAAAAGCTGAATTTTACTTTTTACTTTTAAAAATACCACTTTTGAATTGTTTTCCAACCTTGTGACATTGTCCATTATCTGTCACTGAAAATATCAGGAAAATACTTTCCATACCTGTCTAAATTTTGCACGGGCCTCTTTCTCCTTCATTCTTCCATGGGCAACTAAGTAATCAAACACTTCACCTGAGTCATAAAGGTAAAGCAGACAGTGAAATAAGCATTATTTTTCAATTTCAGGATATATGCAATTGCAGGTTGTTTTTAAAGAGGCCATATGGCCAACAATTTTTATCTGTTATTAATTAATAACTGATAATAAACTATTAAGACTCCGGTGAAAAAGCTTGCTTGCATGTTTAAATATGATCATAATCAGATGTCATACTTTAATAAAACTTACAAAAACATATACACATAATGCACAACCAGAAAACTTTGCTTTCTGGTGTCAATTTCTTAGAAATATAGTCAAGTCAATTCTCTATTACTAGGTTATCAAAATAAAAATCACAAATATAACTCAGATTTGGCTTTGGAATGTATTTCTGGGCTACTTGAAGATCCAAAATTTACAGCACTTCAACAACAAGTCACCTTGCCATGACCTTCTCCTCTCTAACTAAAACCCCATTTTCTGCATAAAGTCCCCCTCACTACTCCAGCCCGCGTGTCTCACCCTCTGTGAACATCTATAGGACCTGCTGTCTGTACCACTGTCTCCTCCACTGTTCAGCAAACTCCTCAAAGCTTCAGATAGCATCATGCTTCTGTACCTGGTACATGGAGGCAGCCGGTGGTGCAGTGGAGAGAGTGCTGTAGTTGGAGTGAATAAGACCTGAGTTCAAATCCAGCTTCAGAGAGAGATTTACTATCTGTGGGACCCTGGGCAAGTCACTTAACCCACTCTGTGCCTCAGTTTCCTCATCTGTAAAGATGGGGATAATAATAGCACCTATCTCTTAGGGCTGTGAGGATAAAATGAGTTCATATTTGTAAAGCATTTTGCAAACCTTAAAAGGCTAGATAAACACTATCTATTATTTTTTCCCATTTTTCAGGGTCAAGCATAGTGATAAACAAAGTACTCAATAAATATTGAATATTGAATTTGAAAGCAACAGAAGCCATCTAATTCTTCTAGCCTATTCTATCACTAAACTCTTCCATAAAATGTTTTCCCACCTTGGTTTCAGTATTTATACCAGTCATCAACATAGTAAGGAAGCTAATTACCAAGTGAAGACATATTTATATCCAATTAGTATTAACACTAATATTTGCTATAATGAAATATTATTTTATATATACTAGAAAGGTAACGGATATTGTATATCTTCATGAAATATTATTAAATACTACATACGACTATAATTTCGAAAAACAAAGACTGATTAGTTCCTTATTCCTAGTCTAATTTAAAGAAATGTAACAGAAATTGTTTCTGAGAAAAATCTAAGGAAGCAAGTTTTTTTAATATTAAAAATAAAATAATTGTAACAAGTCAAAGTTTTATGTGAGATAAAGTCTAATATATGAAAATATCTTAAGAGCATGATGGGGGGAAAGGTGAAGAGAATATGCTATATATTCAATCATTCAATAAGCATTTAAGTGCCTATCATGCACCAGGCACTGAGCTGACACTGGGAATAAAAAGGCAAAAATAAAATGACCCTTGCCTTTAAGGAGCTTACATTGTATTGGATTAAAAACATGTATACATATAAGTATGTATCAAATAAATACAAGGTAATTTTGGATGGGAGGACCCAGCAGATTAGAAATTAGGAGTAGTCTTATATAGTACGTACACTTGAGCTAAGCTTTGAACTGTGTGCTTAGAACACACTAGGATGATAAGAATAAGAGAAAGAATAGGAAATTGCCATTTGGCTCTCTTCCTCAAATACAAAGAAAAATTTCGGTCTGCCCTTGGTTATATATGTCCAGGCCAGGAAAATCCGTGGAGACCTGTTTCAATATGTATACGGTCAAGGGTAATTCTCAGTCTGAAGGACCTCAAAGACACAGACAGTAACAGAACCAATTCAGGGAACTTCAAAGAGTCCATAAGGCCAGTCTGGTACAGAACTCTCCCAGAGTAGTTCTTTACCTTAGTCTTCCTAGGATCATTGGCACTTATTAACAATGATGTAAAGACCATTCCAGTGCACACCTTGCTTTCCCAAAGCCACTAAAGTGTCACAATCCCACTGCTGAGCCAGAATCATACTGACCCATACCCAGCAAAGAAAAATTTGCCTCATTCCTCATCCCCCTGTTGTATTTCTGGTTTTGGTTTGATTTTTGTTTGTTTGTTGTCAAATGAAAGCCTCAGATGTCTACAAAACTTTTAACGGAGAGGAATGTTGTACCACATTTTTCAGAACTAATTCAATATTATTTGAAGATAACAAAGAACACGAGGAATGGCTTCCAAACCACTGTCATAGCCTTAAGTAGAATTGAATTGGCAAAGGCATTTCTGCCAAAAGAAACCAAATGGCAGGAGTGGGACTATTTGGAGGAGCAAAATGGATCAGGATTACAAAGCATGTGCAGAGTATTCACCTCAGGGATTCTTAAAATGGTCTCCTACCTACCTCAGACCCAAAATATGATTGAAGTAAAGCAATGATTATTCTATGTTTTATATTAACCATGTTACTATGCCCCTCTACTAGGATAGAAAGTTGATCTACTTTGTTGAAAGTCAAAAAACTTTACATTTTCATTATCAACACATCTTTGCAAATGGTTATGAAATATAAAATTTTAGGTTTTTCAAGGCCATTTTGACTGGTTAGCCATATTCATCTTACCTCCCTCCATCCTCATTTAGTAAAAGAAAAGACACTAAGTATATAGATTATACTTAGGCTTCTCTCACAGACAGATTGTCATAGAAGCTATTCAGAAGGTAGAAAGAACCAGCTGAATAAATTGTGTAGCCTTTAAGCTTTTTTTTTTTTTGCTTTTTGGAGGGGGAAAGGCAAAGCAATAGGAGTTAAGTGACTTGCCCAAGGTCACACAGATAGCAAGTATTAAGTATCTGAGACAGCCTTTAAGCTTTTTGTTCATGTTAAATCTATTAATATGTTTTAGAACCAGGTTCTGTCATAACTTGCAAAACTGTATTAATAAATATCAATCTTTCAATATTATGTAAATTTGAGGCAAAACAATGGCAATAACCTACATTAACTATTTCCAGAATAAAATAAACTTTTAAAAGAACTAAACTATTAAAACATTCAATTCTGCCTTAGGGGCAAAATTAAACACAATAAACTATATTAACATTGTACAAAATTATTTTCTTTAGAAGACTTGATAACAGACAATGTAAAAAAATCAGCAATTAAAGGTTTTAGATTTGATTTACAGTTGACTCAAGTGTAATTTTCCTCTCCTATAAAATGTAGTATCTAGACTAAATGACCTATGAAGTCTCCTGCAGCACTGATGTTTTACAGATCCCAGGTAAAATCACACTTGAACCAGAAACACAGAATCTTAGATTTTGAAGGGATCTCAAAAGTCACTAAGTTCAATTAGTATCTTAATAGAAATCAACTAATGATCAGCTAAGAGCTAATACAAGTCACTCAGTTTTACTTGTGATTAGTTAAAAATTTTAAGCAAAATTCTAGATCGTTCCAAATTTTTGAGTAGACTGTGCTCTAAGACTTTTGTATGTGTAGGTCTTTCATAACTCAGACCAGAAACATCGTTATAAGTGGTCATCATTAGCCTATTTAATGTGTAATATCCTGGAAATTTAGTGCTATATAAACAGCATTATAAATGATTATCCAAAACCACAATGGATACAATTTTACAAGAAAATATATTCAATCTGAATTTATAAATGAAAAAATTTCCCAACCCTTAACATAAGAGCAGTAGCCTAGCTTTATGGTCACTATCACTGTCTCTAAAGACAGGGCCTAAAGTTAGGGAAAAGTGGGCAAGTAATATGGAAGGAGACGCAAGGACAGGGTCCACTGCTTGATTTGCTTTTCTAGTTCACATAGTCTTATTGCTTCTTTTCTACTTTTATATCCCTAAAGCAGGAAACCCTCAAAACACCGAGTTCAAAGGGTTTTTACTTAGTAATAGTGAGAACAGAAGGATATTAAAATCTTATCTCTGCAAAACCAATTAACACATCAAAAAAATCTGATGTCATATGCAGTGTTCCTTACCTATGGTCCCCAGAGAAGAAACATAGGGAGAAATGTAGGTAATGTAAAAACAAGAATTAGCAATAAATATTTAAAAAAAAAATCATACACCTGACACATTTCCTCTTCCTCTTTTCACTAATACCTTAAAGAAAAGTAGACAGTATTACTGGGTCCTTCATCATAGAAATTAAAGTAAGGGTAAGGCATCTGGGAGGGTAGGGAAACAAGGCAGGGAGCTTAGACAAAATTAATTTCAATTCAATAAGCTTTTAACATTACTATTAAGACAAGAAACTAAACCACCTCTGTATAACCACCAGGTGGCAGTGGTGAGCCTGGCTAGTTAAGGACTCAAAATTGAGCTCTTTATAGAAGTTGAAGTGTAGGCAAAACATTCTGTGGGACAATAAACCTCTTTTTTGAGGAGCTCCTAAAAAAACTGACTACACTTACCCTTAAGAATTTTATGCCATACTTAGAAGGGGAGACAATAGGCAGAGATAAGTAAATCAAAGACAATTTTTGGAGAGAGAACTCTAACTTGGAAAGCAGGAAGAAAATCGGGAAAGGCTTCCAACAGGATGAACATTTTTATCCCACAGGCAATAGGGACCCTTTTAGGGTGCTTTAGGATGACTGTTTTGGTAGCTGTGTGGAGGATATGTTGGAGAAAGAAGATCAGGGAAGCAGGGAGAACAATTAGGAGACTTTTGCAATAGTCCAGATGGAAAATCAGGAGGGCTTGAGCTAAAGTGAAAAGTCTAGAAAAGGAGACAGGGGATGAATACAAGTTAGAATTATCAAGACTTTTGTTTTAGTTTATTGGACAAGAGAGGTAGGGAAAAAGGAAAAGTGTTGAGGATGAACCTGGTTGACAAGAAGGAGCATAGTGACCTTGGGAAGTTAAGAGGAAGGTTGGGTTTAGGAAAACATGTACTGAGTTCCATTTGGGACACAATGAAGTCTATGGAACATCTAGGTGGATGTGTCCAGAAGGAAGTGACTAATACAGGACCAGAGTACAAGAGAGAGATGAAGGCTAGATACGCAGATTTGGAGATCCTCTACATAAGGATGATTATTCAAACTAATGGGAGTTGATGAGATCACCATGAGAAAGTCAATGAAGATAGAGAAAGAAGAGGGTCCAGGTTAGAGTCCAAAGTTATGACTATACTTATAGGGAAGGATAATGGTCCAACAAAATAAATTAAGCAGGGGTGGCTAGGTGGCTCAGTGAATAGAGCACAGGCCCTGGAGTCAATAGAACCTGAGATCAAATCCAGCCTCAGACACTTAACACAAAAACTAGCCATGTGACCTCTGGCAAGTCACTTAATCCCAATTGCCCGACCCTTCCCCCTCCAAAAATTAAAAAAAAAAAAAGAAATTTAAGTAGCAATAGTCAGACAGGTAGGGGAACCATGGAAGAACAGCACAACAAAAACAGAAGAGTCTAGGAGTCAGTCGTTAAACATTTATTAAGCACCCATTATGCACCGGGTCCCAGAAGAAGGAAATGGCAAGCCAGTCTAGTATCTGCCCAGAAAACACTATGAACAGTATCGGTATTATATGGTCCACAGAGTCACGAGGAGTCAGACACGACTGAATGAGAGTAACAACAATGCAGAAGCAACAACAATAGCACAGGCACTGTGCTAAGCTGTGGGAATACAAAGGAGGGCAAAATACAGTCCCTGTTCTTAAGGAGCTCACAGTCTAATGGGGGAAACAACATGGAAACGACTATGCACAAGATAAATTGTAGATAACAAATAGCAAGAAAGCTTCCCTCTGTGGAATTGGGGGTGGGAGGAAGGAAAGGCTTCCTGGAGAAGGTAGATTTTAGCTGGGACCTAATGGAAAGCTGGCAAAACCAGGAGAAAGAGATGAGGAGAACATTCTAGACATAGGGGACAGGTCGTGAGAATGCCAGGAGTCAGAAGACATAGTGCCTTGTATGAGGAAAGGAGGAGACCAGAGTGAGTGGATTGCAGAGTACCTGATGGGGCAGGAAAGGCAGGGTGGGGAGAAGAATAAAGGGCTCTTAACACTAAGCAGAGGATTTTCTATCTGATCCTGGAGGCCATAGGGAGTGACTAGCTTAAGCAGGGAGGTGACATGGTCAGTCCTGTGTTCTAGTAAGATCACTCTGAGTGGAGAATGGACTGGAGTGGAGACAGACTTGTGGAAGGTAGACCAACCAACAAGCTACTGTAATAATCCAGGGTCTGTACATGAGGGCAGCAACAGCAAAGAAGATAAGGGGGCATTTACAAGAAAAGTTATGAAGTTAAAATTGACAAGTCTTGACAACAGATTTGATATGGGGGATGAGAGAGTATAAGAAATTGAGGATGACACCTAGTTTTCAAGTTTGGATGTCAAGGAGGGGATGGTGGTATCTTCAATAGTAATAGGGAAGTTAGAAGAAGGGGTGGTTTCAGGGAAGAAGGAGAAATTATGAATTCAGTTTTAGATATGCTGAGTTTAAGATATCTATGGGAAATCCAGTTCAAGGTGTCCAAAAGGTAGTTGGAGATGTGAGACTAGACGTCAATACAGAGGATTGAACAAGCAGATTACAGAATGACAACTAAATGATAAGCAAATAAAGACAAGCATAGAGATGACAAAGAATGACAAGCAAAGAGATGACAAATGAATCCTCGGGGGCTGATAAGACCACAAAGTGAAATTGTATATACAGAGAAAAGAAAGGGCCCTGGACAGAGCCCTGGTATGCCCATATGACTTGGATGAAGATTCATAAAAGGAAACCGAGAAGGAGCAGTCATATAGGAAGGAGGAGAACCAGAAGAGAGTAGTGTCCAGAAAACTTAGAGGGAAGAGAGTATTCAAGGAAAAGAGAATGATCAATGTTGTCAATAGCTGCGGAGAAGTCAAGGTTGAGGACTGAGAAAAGGACATTAGACCTGGCAATTAAGTGAACTGTGGGAACTTTGTAGAGAGCAGTTTTGGTCGAAAGATGAGGTAAAACAAACAGACTTTATAGAGTTAAAAGTGTGATAGAAAAGGAAGTAGAGGTACTTATTATAGATGAACTTTTCCGGGAGTTTGGCCACAAAAGGGAGATTTGTGAGACAGCTGTGGGGAGGGAAGGATCATGTAAGGGCTTTTTGAGTACGTAGAGAGACATAGGCATGTTGTAGGCAAGAAAGAAGTATCCTGTACATAGGAAGAGACTGAATGGAACTGAGAGAAAAAGGATGACAGAGGGGCAGCAGAGGCTCCATACCAGTTCCTGCAAAAAACTGTTGGGATCTGAGTCAGGGAAAAGGTATAACACTATTACTATTGCTATCTCTGACCTTGTCCTGGACCCACCACAGGTTAAAGATGCTAGAATGATATAGGGGATTGGTAGGTTATAGAGGGTAGGGTAACACTAAGAAGAGAAAAAAGTAAATCCTAAACTGCTATAGTTGGAAGAGGTAAGGAGTTGTATAATCTATGCTACTTGACTGGAACAGTTATTTGGAAGTGGTTAAGTGGTATGAATATGCATAAATCAGACACACAATGGGCATTCCTAAGTTAGGGACCGCTATAATTTAGATGACTCTGCCTACACCTTTGATTCACTTTCTTTCTTCTCTCTTATTATTTGCAACTATAACTACTCTAAATCCACTGCTTTCAGTTTCTCAAGGCAAAAGTCTACAGCTACACTCCAAACTTGGATCAGTAAACCAACTCCCTGCTATTACTGTATTCTGAAATTCAATTTCTCACAAAGACAAAGGTAGTGACAATGAATAAACAATATATAAAATGTGCCTCTAAAATCCTTTTCAAGCCCTTTTTTTTTTAATAACTTCAAGTCCTGCTGGGAAGTTTCCTATTTCTGAAAAAAAGTAATTTACATGTCAATGATTTTGTGCTGCCAAATCTATGATTTTTTAACACATAAGGGCATCTGACCTAAAAAGAAAAGTAGATGAGAAAAGGGAAAAGGAATGCTATTTATAGCATGATAAATAACTGCATGTCTTTGGAAATAATAGCTTAGGTCACTGTTACCTGTATAAGTTTCTTTCAAAATCAGCACCATGTTCAATAACTATCCTAAACTCAAGTTTTTAATTCTTGAAATTACACACACACAAACACACACACATATATACATATATATCTTCTCATTGCTACTTAAATTACCAATGTTTTCAGATTCATTGCTATCTTTTTATTTAGAAATATACTTGGTTGAAATTAAAATTTTTATGGATTATTCAAAAATGTATATAAATTGAGATTCTAATGTAGTTTAATCTGAAAATCAAGTATTGGTCTAACATTTTTTCTTTCTTTTTAAAAAATTTATATTATTTTTAATTCATGGAATGAAACAAGCATTTCTATAACAGTACAATAAAAAATGATTGCCCACGAAATTGTAAAGCTACTATATACCACTTGCTAGTCCTTTCAAATATACAACAAAATTATCATGTAAATATCTTTTTTTTTCTTCTCAAGCTATCATATGCTTTTCTATAGTTCATTAAGCATAGTATAAGGTGTGCTGTTTTTGTCCCTTTATGGCCCAGAACTTCAAATTGTGAAAAATAGTTTTGGAAACTTAGAGTAAGTGGGTTATGAGTTTCTAAAACAAAGCAGCTTTATTTAAATACTGCTACAGAATATGTCTTTGACTGGCTGTAAGAGAAACCAAAGTTTGAATGCTAAATGTAAGGAGCATATAACACCTCAGTTAGAAACAAGTAAACATCACATTTCTATAGAGTTATTTTTAGGTTTCTGAAAGGCAAAAATAAAAGACTCAGTAGCAATATTTAAAATATACATGTAGTATAATTCTTAGATGTTATTCCACACCTTGAAATTTTTTTTTTCAAACTTCAGTTATTATTATCCCCTTAGGTAGCCATACTTACCCCCACTGGCATATTCCATTACTAAATACAGTGTCTTCTCTGTTTCAATAACTTCAAATAATTTTACTGAAAAAAAATAAAATTAGAAATATAATTTTATAATTATCAGGATGAAAGAGATTCCTTTATAGTAGGTATCACTTAAAATCAAGGCAATAAAATAAAAAATTCACAGAACTCTAAAAAGTGGCTATTATGTACTATCAACTATATAAAATGTTACATGTTTTTTTTCTGATGGAGAAAAAAAAAACTAAAATTCCTGCCAGACTGCTTATTATTCCAAAAATTGTTTGTACAAAACATATTAGTGGTTCAAGATTATAGAAACTTTGTTGGATCAAAACTAGCTACATTAACATTCCTTTTATTTGAATATAAATAACCTGCCAAGTAAAATGAGTAAAATTAACATTTTTTTCATATGTGACTGGCACATGATAAAGCACTAAATGCTATACTTATAAATGGAACTATTCTTTTTAGTCTCATAATTCAACAGTTATAAGCGTTTTTTTTTTGGTTAAATTTGTTTTGGAAATTTTTTTTTTTTTACTCTGAGGCCTTATTTGTATCCTACAGTCTTTAAAATGCTAGGAAAAAAAGACTCAGTTGATGTTAGTTGTAGGTCACTGTAATAATTTCATCACTTTTCTTGGTCTTAAAAAACTTACCATTTTAAGTTTTTAGTGAGATCTTTGCCAAAACTTTTAGTTGAGGTCAAAAGTAATTAGCATATTAGTAAATGTAAGCAAGCCTTTATATTAACTGATAATCATGAGTTCAGAATTAAATATACAGAAAGGAGAAACAAAATTGCAGAACTCCAAAGGTTAAAACCAAAATGTTAATGAAATACACAAAAAAAACTAAAATGCTATGTAAACTCCAGCATTACAAATTAATTAAAATAGATTATAAAATCAGATATGATGCCATTATCCAACCGTTAACTAAACGGAAACACTTAAAGATAGCACTGATGGGAACCATTAAAAAGGGAAGGAATGATGAGAAGAATAGAATACAAGTCTTAGGAAGAACAGAGAGGGGATGAGAGGCAATGAGATGGAAAAACACTGAATTTGTACTCAGATAACTTAGGTTCAAATCTTGGCTCTGTTCAGTGTGAACAATAAGAGATCTGAGGGAAGGAGAGAAAGAAGGGGAAGAAAAACAAGAAGACTGGTCCACTATAACCAGATATTTGTTGTAGCTATGATAATAAACTGGTTTTTCTCCCTTTACCAAAACAGTCCTCAGTCTGTCTGGGAAAGAAGGGCACAAGGGATTCCCAGCTCAAAGTAGCCTTCACTTCTGCATTCTGAAATAATTAACATTTAGCACACTGCTTGGTGCATAGTAGGCATTTAATAAATATTGAATGGTTATGAAACAGGGTTAAGAGTGACTTTTCTAGACTGTATTTTTTACTCCAAGGAAAGGTATCTTTTGGCAACAAACACTACTAACTCTTAGAAAGCTACTTAACTGCTTCAAGCAGAAAGACCCTTCCAACAACCCAGCTTTCTACCAACACCTGAGTGGAGAAGTACAGTGACCTGATCCTGCTCTGGGCTAATAAGCCTGGGGGCACTGGAGAAGGAAGACAAATCTTCTTCAAGGTTAAAAAACAAAACAAAAATAAACTAAATACCCAAATAGTTAAAGAGGAGACAGAAGAGAGGTTAAGAAACAATTGCTTTTTACTGAGTTTCTCTGATACTGACACTGTGAAACTCACTCAGCATTTTCTGGGACATTTTTAAGGGGAGCATCTGGCCACTTCATTGTTACTGAGAGATAGTATTGTGTAATGAAAAGAACAGACGACCTAGGTTTTAGCACTTGTTCCTCCTTGAAGTGTAAACAGTCAGCAAAACTGCCTCTCTGAATCCATTCATTCATTTGTAAAATGGGAATAATAATACTTATAACTACCTTCTTCACAGATTTGTTGTGAGTAACAAATGGTTTGACACATGTAAAGTACTCTGTAATTTTATAAACATAAGCTATTCCAATTTTTAGTCATGACTTTTAAAATTACAGTTTTAAAAGAAACTATTTTTAGAAGTATCTTATTTACTTATAGCCATATCATCAATTTAGAGGCAGCTGACAGAGCAGTGAATAGAATGCTGATTTAGGAAAGGGCACTCAGGAAAATCTAAGTTCAAATTCAGCCTGAGACACAATTATCCAGGTGATGCTGGGTAAGTCACTTAACTTTTGTTAGCTTTAGTTTCCTCAACTGTAAAGTGGGGATAACAACAGTACCCACCTCAGAGTGGTTGTGAGGATCAAAGGAGATCATAATTTTTTAAGTGCTTAGCACAATGCCTGGAACATAATATGTAAGTGCCATATAAATGATTATTTAGTACTTAGTACTTAACCAATAAATGAGATATCACAGAGCAATATATGGCACATATAACTATAAATGTTTGGATTTAGATGTTTATATCTATCTTTTGATCTATACATCTATCTATATATCCATCCATTCATACAGCTATTAATATATCTGAGTAATCATATTGAGAGTTCTTTGAGGACAGAGCTTTAGTAATACAGATATCTATTTCCAACCCTCACAGACCAAGTACAAAGAAGGTACAGAATAAATGGATATTTGACAACTATTTATGAATTTAGTGATTTTGCAAGATGTTTCATTTTGTAGGTTTCCCTTAAGTTTGTATCAATCTTTTTTTTTTTTTTTAAAGCAATTGGGGTTAAGTAACTTGCTCAAGGTTACACGGCCAGTTATTTCTGGGTGTGGTGCTAAGTGTCTGAGCCCGGATTTGATCCCCAGG